>NC_046664.1:124311724-124313143 GCF_010883055.1 Belonocnema kinseyi | reverse complement strand
TTTGCTCGACACCTTGACAAATGTAATTCTATGTAGAAACATGCGTTTAAATAAAATATTTTACCAAAAAAGTTACCCACGCTTTAACTTGACAGACTGTATATCATTCGATTCAGAATTTCATGAAACGTTCAAATTCGTTCAAAGTCAGAGTTTAAAATTTTTAAATAGCTTCATTTGAATGTTCATCTAATTGAAAAATTTCATTGGGATAGTTTCGAAATATACTAATTTTGAAATAATAATGAGAGGCCCCGAAATTAGTGTTATAAAAAGCAGGATTACTTAGATCAAGCATGTTTTTAATATTATCAATTATCATTACAATTTTACACATAACCCTTCTACCTTATTTCTGTACGAATCCAGGCATACCACACAATTTATAATTATTAACAATGTTTTTACATGAAATAGTCGCAATAAGTCGAAATAAAGTTTGAAATGTTAAAAATTCTCTATTTGAATTTTCATGCATACAGGGCGGACACGCTGGGGCTTACCAAAATGTATGCAACCACGCATTCACTCCCATAAGAATAGCATTAGCGTGTAAGACGGGTTGCAAACTTTTTGGTAAGCCCGAGCGTGTCCACCCTGTATAATCGAAACATTTCTTTGGGATAATTTCGAAATACACCTTAAAACCAATGAAAATTTTGACTCAAATTGTTCAAGATACTACAAAAACGTGTTTTCTGTTGCACTCTTACTCTCTAGATGTGAAATAATAATTACGGAAACAGAAATTAGTCTTATAAAAAGCAGGGTTACTTAGATCAAGCATATTCTGAATATTATATATAATCTTTACAATTTTACACATATCTCTTCTTCCAAAATTTGCTAAAAATACTTCTCTGACGTTCAACAGATGTGAATGTTTCTTGAAATTCTGAATCGATTGAAATATACTTTTAGGAGTCACTTTTTTCATAATAAAATTGTATTATTTTAACAATAACCTTAGTCAAAGTTACTTTACTTTTGAAGAATTATTTCTCAGCTCGTAATCATTATTTCACAAATTTACACAGTCATAAACATCTATTCACTTTTCATCTGCAAGTATATGTACCTATCTAAAAAAATTTTCTTAAATAAATATGAAAAAAGAGAGGACAACGAAGTGTCTGCATGGAGTAAATTGAAGGCGAGTAACTACCAATCCTGACTCAAGTTTATCCCTGACATTTTATATCAGTCCCGTTTGAAAAAATGCGAATTATTAAAAAAAATGTTGTTTTTAAACATTTTATTGCAACTTTAATCGTTTTTCCATAAACTGAATTTGCTCATTTCTAATATTTTTTATGATTTAAACTTTACACATACGGTCTACTGAGCAGCCTTAGGGGCCATCCATATACCACGTGGACCATTTTTCACTACTTTTTGACGCCTCCTTTCCCCTCGTTG
>NC_046664.1:124293906-124311624 GCF_010883055.1 Belonocnema kinseyi | reverse complement strand
AGGAGTCCAAAAGGAGCGATGAATTGTCTGAAAAAATTCCGCTGTGGTATTTTTGTCAGCTAGTGTCGAAAATTCGATAACGAACATGGTTCGCTTCTCGAAGTTAAGAAGAACCATGTCAGACCTCGAGTGTGCAACAGACATAATTGTCGAGAATATAAAGTTCCGGTATATGCGGCAATTCTCATTCTCAAGAATTGCCTCGATTTTCCTAGGAGCATTTAGAGAAGCGATATTAAGGTTAATGCCGTAAGAGTGACAGAGATAATATTGAAGCACTCTTAGTGCCGTATTGTGCCTCTGGATGTAGGTGGTTCCCACATGAGTGAGACAACTAGATAGTATGTGTACTAAATGCTTAGGGTTTGCATGGCACGCCTTGCAGCTATCATCGGGAATGTCTTGGCTCAAAATGTGGTGACGGTATGTTAAGGTGGAAATGATACTGTCTTGGCGTGATAACTTTTAAAAAATAGTTAAATTTTGATCAAAAAAGATTTCAATTTCACTTTTCGACATAAAAATGTGAGTTTTAAATGAAGAAAATTGTCTATGAGAATAGTTGCATTTTCTACCCAAAAATTAGAATTTGCAACAAAACAGTTGCATTTTTAAGAAAGAAGAAGAAAAACTTTAATACAAAATTCTTAAATTTAAAATCAAAACGTTCCTATTTTATCAAAGAAAGATGCAATTTCCAGTAAAAAAGATAAATTTTTTAAATAGAAAGACAAATTTTCGAAAAATAGTTGAATTTGCAACCAAAAAAAGATTTTTGTTTGACTTTTTAGCATTGAAATATGAGTTTTGAAAAAATAAGTCAATTTTCTATGAAACTAGTTGAATTTTCAACAAGAAAATTCAAATTTCAACCAGAAAGGATGTCTTTTCAGTAGGCTTATCCTAATAATCTTTGAGAATAAAAACCTTTTTCAAAAATTTGGTTATACTAAATATTACATAGTGTTTCTTCAGTTTTAACTTTGTTGTTTTCTTGTAATTATTCTTAAGTTTAAAATCAAATTCTTGAAATTATTATTTTTAATTAAAATGTCATGAATTATGGGCTTCAGTAGGAAAAGAATTAATGAAATAAGATATCTGGCTCTATTGAATAATGCGTGTAGTAGCTGATGATACTATTTTAATAGTAAGTTTAATCTTTTTCAACTGTTGAACACTCATTTGTAATATTGGATCAAATATTTTTTTAATTCATTTAAAAACACTCATAAAATAGAATGAATACTATACTAAGAAGGCAATAAGTTCATTTATTATCCAATATTATAAAGTTCGTTTTATATATAATAATTATATATGTATGTTAAATAAATCCAATTTTTTTAGATATTTCAAACACACACTGCTAAAAATGTTTGCGATTTTACAATAGATTACAATACAAAATGCAGTGTGAAAATATAATTTTGGTATTGTGACGTGAAGTTACAATACACGTATTATAAATTAAGAGCTTCGTGTATACGCTGCTGCGAAGCAGCGCCGTATTATGTGTATCAGCTGAAAGTATGCTTTTAATTTTGTGCAATATCAGAGTTTAATAATTTAATAAAAAGTGAACCAAATGGTAAGATTATATTAAATCTAAGGTTTTTGCGCAATATAGACTTTCTTCCGAAACAGAATGAAAAATTGGAATTTAGGGAAATTTTATGCTGCGAAATAATATAATTTGCATCAGAAACTTAAAGTTTGAAAATGATCGATATTTTTCATGAAAAGTTCTGTCAATATCTGTAACAGTACCTACAGAAACACATGTAATCTTTTCGTGAGCTGTGTGTATTCGTGTAAGTTATGTTAGTGATTTTGACAGCATTTTGCATAAAAATTATCGGTTGTTTTCAAACTTTGATTTTCTGCTACAGATTATATTATTTCGAGGTATACAAATAAAAGTCAAGAAATTCTAAATGTTACCGCGAAAATACCAACTTCTTTTTTTGCTTCCAGATGAAAAATATATTTCCCTTAATTTCAATTTTTCATTATGTTTCTTAAGGAAGAATATATTGCACGATAACCTTGTGAATAATGAGTTTATTAAAATTTTTAGATTTCTATAAAATATATTTTGTAACTGAAAATTTTTTTTATCAAATCAACATATGAATTCAATTCTGAAGAAACTGTGAATTGAATATGAAAAACTGAAAGCTTTTATATTTATAATATTAAATGTTAATCCCAGAATATGTATTTACCCCATTATTTGATAGAAAAGTTGAAAACACGATTTTTCCCATTATTTTATAAGTTTCCAACTTTACCAAAATATTATATCTTCTTTATTCATAATGTGGCCCCTAAGGGTTTACATGACTTCCATTCCTCACAATCTTTTCATTTACATCTATATTTTTTATTATCTTATCCTTTCCATATATACAATTATTTACAACTATTTACATAAAGTCTTATATCTAGTTTCTTATTTCTATTTTCTGCGATAGCGCAATTTAGGACTTATTAGCAAACGAGTGAGCAATCGAACGAAAGCGAGAGTGCAAGCGAGAGAGAGAGCATGAGAACACAAACGCATCTTTAGTCTACTTAATTTTTACCTTACCGTTGCTTACCATTTTTACGCTTCTAATCTAAGCGACTTCCGTTTCCTTTTACTTTCACTTTTTTTACCTACATTTACCTTTTTTCACATGCATTCTTTCATTCTCTCTCATACGCTCCTCTAGCACCCTCCAACTCCTTCATCCATTCTTCTCCTAATCCATCTAACCCTAGAATCCTAAACAAGTTTTCTTACCAGCTTCCGTTATTTTTCATTCCTCTCCTACATCCTTCCCACACATACTCCATGTTTCCTCCTCCCATTCACATATTCTACACATTCTGTTCTCTTCTTTTTCCCAGTACATCCCCTCCCTGACCTTGTTTCCCAGTCTAAATCTTGCTGTTCTGGTCCACCTTCTCTCTCCCCATCCCTTTCCTAATACTTTAACACACCTTACTTTTTTATTGTCTTATACCATTTATTGTATTTTGATTCCTCAATCGCCCTCAACTTCTCATCAACTCCCCTCCCTTTCCCTCCCTCAGCTTCGTATCAAATTTCCATACCCTGTTTCTCTCTCTAATACTTAACTTATCCATTTGCGCTTCTTCTCTAACCATATATCCTGGCGTCCTCCAGTCGGCCCCTAGTGTCCACCTTATAAACCTTTCTTGTAAACTCTCAATATCTTTCCTTTTTTACCATCCCCATATCTCTGCTCCATAACCTAATACCGGCCATATCAGCGCATTAAATAACTAAATTCTCCTTCTCCAATTTCTGTTAACATTCTTTTTCCTTTTCCCCATATTTGTTTCATTACCCCTGCTGCTTTTTTTATCCTTTCTCTTATATGATCTGTATGATCTCCATTCGTTTGCAAGATATGACCCAAATATTTATACTCTTTGACTGCTTCTAACTTTATTCCTTGCCAAGTCCAAGTCTGATATTAATAAATTAAATAAAAGTGGGTTCAGAGGACATCCTTGTCTCACCAACCAAAAACTATCTTCTACTTTCTCTCCTACCTTTACCCTGCTTTTTGTCTCTCTAAAAATGTGTGAGACTCTCTTTGTTAATCCCTCTCTTATCCCCTTTTTTATCATAACTTTTTCTATTTCTCCTCTATCTAATGAGTCAAACGCTGCCTTTAAGTCTATGAACATTGCTATCATTGCCTCTTTTTTCCTTTTAATTCTCTATTTACTAGATAGTTCAGAACATATATGTTGTCCATTACCCCCACTTTTTTTCTAAACCCTGTCTGATTCAGTGACTCGATCTTTTTCCTTCAACTTCTATCTTTAATCTCTCCGACAAAATAGTTACATGTATTTTATACGGTGTTGGCATCAACGTCACCCCCTATAATCTTTAACCTCCTATCCCTTGCCTTTCTTTACTATTGGTATAACTACTCCTTCTTTCCATAACTCTGGCCACCCCTCTCCTCTCCATACTCTATTATATCTTCCTCATCTCTTTCTCTACCATATTTTTCTCCACTTATAACTTTTCTCTCTACCACTCTTAGCAAGTCCAACAAATATTTCTTCTTATATTCTATAATTTCAATATCTTGGCGTACTCTTTTTCTTCTTTTTCTTTCTCTATTCACTACCTTCGATACCTCTTCTTCCGTCCTAGCCTTCTCCGCCTCTGCCCCAAACCTTTTATGCTCTTTCTCTTTCTTTTGATAACCCAACTCAGTATACTCTTTTTTCCCTACATTCTTCTCCATTACTTTTTTCTTTTCTCCATTTTCTTAATTCCTTTCTGACCTCCTTTTTTTCTCTTTCCAGTCCTCATTCTACCCACTTCTATTCCCCCCTTTACTAACTTCATTTTTGTCTATAAACTGTTCTTTTCCTTCCCTTGACCAATCCTCTTTTCCTACACTTTTTACATTTGCTCCGCTTTTACTCATATTGCTATTACTTTTTTGTCCCTCTAATGTCACTATTAGGGGAAAGTGATCCGAATCAATATATTCACTTACCTCTAGCTTTTTAACTTTCTCTCTTACCTCATCATCCACTATCAAATAATCAATTAACGTTCCCCTTTCAATTCCTGAGCGTGTATATTCTCCTTTTTCATCCCCTTCTATATTTGCGTTTAAGATATACTATCCTAACTCCTCCAAGCTCTTCAACAACTTTTTTCCCTCCCCATTTAGTACCTTATCTTTGGATTCTCTTCCTCTTTCTTCTCCTTATTCCCTGCCCCCTCTGTATCCTGTTATCGCATTGACATCCCCACCTATTATCAGCCTAGTCTCTTTATTTTCTTCAATCATTTCTTTATTCTCCTCTGCTTCCTCCTGCATATCACCGTTCCTATAAATCCCAACTACCTTTCACTTCTCTCTTCCCATCATTGCCTCTTCTACTATTAATCCTTTTTTTGTTCTTTTCTGTCTTTCTTATCTTTCCCTATTATACATTCATTCCTTACTCCCATCACCATTCCTCCCATTGCTCTGCCCTTTTGATCCTACCTCTTTGCATTTTGCACTTGCCATTTGTAACCTCTTGGTAACCTTCCCCTTACTCTTCCCCATCCCTTTTCATCGAGCGACGTCTCCATCATTATGACTACATCCCATTGTGTCAAATTTCTCATAATCTCCTTATACTTTCTCTCCAGTCCTGCTATATTCCAGTAACAAATCGTCCATTTTTCTCTACTTTCGTTTCTCATCTTTTTTTCCTTCTTACTATTTATTACTTTCCCATCTCCCGTTCCTTCCTCTTCTAGTTTCGCTGCACCTCATTTCTTACTATCTGTTTCCTTTCTTCATTCCAATCCCACCATACTCTATCTATATGTATTCTCCCATACTTAACCCATGTTCTCTTTCCCTTTTTCTTTCCTCTTCCGCTACTTTCCTTAATTTATACTGCATCTTCCTTTCTACCCATGTCAAATCATCCTCTATTCTCTCTGGACTACCATGAATGTTAAATCAAAAAGCATGAAAGAGGGAGTTCTTCTTAATATTTTAACACCAAAATCATGTCGATACACCTTACCGACTGCGAGTAAAGCCACCCACGCTTTAACTTGACAGACTGTATACAAAGAGCAGAGTTTAAAATCTGCAGTACTTCTGTTATATTATAAAAATAGATTTCTATACAATTATAATGCGCTATATATACAAAGAGTTTATTGGGAAAGTTCTAATAGTTGATTATTGCATTTTCACGTGTTCATTTATATACATGCAGAACTTTATAACTATAATCAATTTCAGACATCAAATTGATACATAGTCATTTTTGAATACCTGTTAACAAAGCTAGTACAATAATTATTATATTCTGAATATTACCCAAATCTCAACTTCACTTTTACTAAAAAAAATTGTTTATCTGCAACACGCATTTGTCATATGATATTGACAGTATTACATATACCTAATGTTATTCTTTTTTCCTTCAACATGCATAAATTTGGCGATTTTAAATAAACAAATTTTTTTTAATTATTCGTAATAAGGCGCAGTTTCGAAAAAATAATGTTGAAAACAAATTTCAAAAACTTCTTTGATTTTTCAAGATCAAATGTTTTACTGAATTTGTGAAAAAAAACCTTTTTTTGTTTTCTATAATTTTTCATACTAATAGCTTACAATTTATTAGAATCTTTCTTGAAAACTAAGGAGTTCCCTTTTTAATATTTACAGGGGATATAGATGACATTTTAAGCTATCTATAAGAAAAAACTCAAGAAAATAAAAGTTGTATTTATTTCAGAAATACAGTTTAAAATTCTTATTTTGAAAAACCCAAGAATAATGGAATTTTAATTAAAATTTCAAATAATGGCTGAAATTCTTCAGATTATTGAACATGGAATTCCGCTAATTCAAAAACTGAAGTGCTTATTTCATATATAACATTCAACTCCGGTAGTGTTCTGATGCTCGTCTATACGCATCTACTTGTAAGCCTATAGATCCCCGAGTATAATACATGTAGGACTTACCACTTGCAAATACTAAGAACATTTGATGATAACATGGATATCAAAAAACATGCAATGTCTAAAATCAGATGCTATGATAAAAGAGAGAAAAAAATTGAACCCTTTTTTAACCATTGTCTAATAAGAGAAAATATTGTTGAGGCCATTCAAATTAAAATTATTATTTTAAAGACGATATCTCTTTTACTATATGTGAATTAATTGATGAATATACTAAAAGATTATCAAAATCAATCCCTGACTGTTCCGGTGAGAGAAAGTGAAGAGTCGTGATCGACTTTCGTGCCCTTAATGACATTTTAATGTCATTTTAATGTCATTTAATGTGCCCTTAATGACATTTTCGTGCCCTTACGGACATCCTAGACCACTTAGGAGAAACTCAGTATTTATCGGTTCGCGACCTAGCCAGCGGTTTCCACCAAGTCAAAAATCATCCTGATGATAGGATTAAAACAGCTTTCTCCAAATCTGGGGGACACTTTGAATACTTACGCATGCCCATGGGGATCAAAAACGCTCCGGCCACGTGTCAACGGCTAATTCACACAGTACTAAAGGGCATGCATGGCACCAAAGTCTTTGGCTACCTGGACAATATTGTGGTGCATTCTAAGGACCTAGAGGAGCACGACTTGAAAACAAGAAGGTTGCTGTATCGATTAGCCTGTCTGGATATTACCGAAGATTTATCCAAGGCTATTCGAAAACCGCCAAGCCATTGACCGATCTCCTCAACCAAGATGCTGAGTGGAACTGGGGGCAAGCATAGGATGATGCCTTTCGCATACTCTGCGATTCCCTCTGTAATCAACGAATTCTAAGATACCATAACTTTAGGAAAATCTTTAAACTGACCACCGACGCCTCAAGTCACGCCGTTGGAGCCATCCTAACCGAAGAGGAGGATGGATTTGACATACCCGTGACCTACTTCTCGAAGGCAATGTACAGCTGTCAAAAAAAGTGTCCCCAAGAGGAACAAGAATGCCTGGCCATCACTTTGGACCTGAAACACTTTCGGCCATACTTATACGGCTGAGCATTTATACTTGCATATGACCACGAGCCAGTCCACTGGATGGACCACATAAATAACCCAGGAGCTAGGCTGCTACATTGACGACATCAATTTTAAAATTATCAATATGAATTTGAATACAAAAAAGGAAAGATAAATAGGGGAGTACAAGCGCTGTCGGAAAATCCTCATGATGAACATCACGAAACCCCGGAAGTAGATAAAGACCTCAAGGTGGTCTCCCAAAAACCAAGAACTATGGGAGAGCCCGAAAATCCTCATACGCCCCAACAAAGAATTCATGCGCCAACGGACCATCAGAAGATATTGGTCCTGACACGAGCGGGGGCATCCAAGGAAGGATCCGAAAAGGAAATCACCATCCCTGCCGTATCCCAGGAGAAAGCATCTGCAGGTGCAAAAAGGGTGAAGCCAGCCATATCAAGGACAAAAACCTTTAAACCTACGAAGGGAGAGGAAGGTGTTCATCCACAGTCCATGTCCAAACCCCGACTGATCCCTGGGAAGCGAGGAAGACCAAGAAAATTACCAGTTCCGGAAAGCGAATCTAGCATAGCCAGCATGCTTTCCAAAGAAGCTCCCCCGATCGAACTTGAGGAAAGCACCATAGGTAAACGACTCCTAAGGAGACGAGAAACAACCAGGAGGCCGATAGCCATAGAAGAACCAACGACCGATCCTTCTTCAGATGACGAAGAATCTGACTCTTCAGACGCCCCCGTATTAGGAAATCTCACAGTGTGCTGCCTGAATTAGGGCCTCCAAATATCACGAGAAAAGATAACTCAGCTCCTAGATGTGCTTCCGCTGGCAACAGAAATCCAAATCCGTGCCCTCCTCCCCTGAAAGACACCTTCGTGGATGTGTATGTGGATGAGGCAAGTAGTTACCATAGGAATGAAGAACCGAAGGCCGGTATAGGTATCTGGTAGGGTGGAGCGAAAAAATAAAAAGTCGGCTTTTCGAAACAGCCGAGTGCGAAAAAGTTGTGAACCGACGTACTTAAGAATACATTAAAATTTCAGCCCGATCTAATAATATCTTCTGCCTCTGAAAAGCGCTGAAAAATGTGAAATTTTAACGAAAAATTGCATTTTTTGCTCAAAAATGTTGAATGTTAATAAAATTTATAAATTATATGTATAAGTACATTTTGATGCTAAACGATGTTTTTCGTGATTAAAAACACATTTGTAGACCGTAACACACGTGCCTGGCAAGAGTGGAACAGCAAGACAAGCAACAATGTCTATTTAGTAAGACTAACACTTTATTCGTACGCCGCTTAAACTTATCCTTCCAACTCCTTTCTGCCCCCTCCCCACTCTCACTCCTTGCTGCCACGCTGCGGCGCCGGTCCGGCGGCTTCATTCGTTGCGTGCGTTGGTTCTATTGAGACACGTCGAAACCTGTCGGTACAAAGCTAGAGCACGAAGCTTTCTGTAGGGTAGCGAGTGGTATCCTTTTTCGTTTGTGATATTCGCTGCCTTTACGGAGTTTAGGAGCTATCGCTGTTCTTCTATGTAATAGTCTTTTTGTTAGACCACGTTGTCTTCCTAATGTACTCTGTCTCACTTGTTTATATTGGGCTTAGAGTACACGTTTTGTTCCTAAAATTTTTCATTTGGCGCTTCTGTCATATTCTTGTTGCTGTATGTTTCTCTTTCATACTTCTTCTCAGTCTGGTGTTGCTAACTGGTGCCAGGTACAAAAGAACTATCTTCTTTTAAACTTCTCACGTATGAAGATGTTGTCAAAGGCTGTGCTTTCGCAAGGCAACGTTTAGCTCCCAAAGAGGGAAAGAAAGAACCCTGGCTTTCTGACATTGCTGAGAACATAGCCAAGGAGATTATTTCCGTGTACAAAAAAGCATCAATAACACATGTTACGCATAAAAGAGTTGTACACATGCTAAAGGCTTATCATGCAAAATATAAAACCATCATAAAGTCACATAGCAAACTTCAAAGCTGCAATAAAGTTGCCAAAACTATTGAAAGTTTTAAATTATATGCGCAAACAAGCCTTTTCGACATATGCTCCTGCAAATGTTCAGATCTTGCTTTATGCTCTAGTATCAAAGAGAGAAAAGTTCCAAAGAGAGAACACGCGTTTCTTATTGACCAGAGAACAGTCCAAAAATAGTAATTGGTACTCTTGACAAAGAAACAACCGCTGTTCTTCAAAAGAGGGAGGCCAGGAAAACACAGGAAGCTGCCTGACTTCTAAAGTTGCCAGATGGTACTTCCAAAGGCAGGGAAGTAGATTCGCCAGCCGGTGAGAATAACAATCATGGTACTATTGAGTGTCCGACCAAGAGTGATACTAACAATGATGATTTCTCCCCATCGACTTCAAAAGGGCAGCAACTTTCTTCCTCTCAAAATCGTTTAGTTCTTTCTAAATAGCTCTAGTCAGCGATAGGTACGGCTTGTCGGACAGATCCGTCGCTGCCATAGCCTCAGCTGTCTTGCAGGATGTTGATGTGGTGTCCGAGAATAATTTTACAAACGTCATTGACAGAAATAAGGTTAGGCGGGAACGTTTAAGGGTGAGGAGAGAAATGAGAGAGATCTCTGCTGAGAGTATTGAAACATCTCTGTTGGGGTTGTATTTTGACGGGCGCAAAGGCAAAACCCTTATTTTAGTAGAAGAGGGAAACAAAACAGGCGAATTTGATAGCAAATAGTAAAAGTTTTAACAAAAAAGATGAAATTTCAATCACAAAGATTAATTTTCTATTTAAAAAAATCATTTTGAACAAATAATAGAATTTTCAACTAAATTAATTTTCAATCCAAGTACAATAATATATAAAGTATTCAAAATAAGACAGAATTTACTTAAATTCCGGCAGGTTCTATAAATTATATAGCAGAATCTTTCAGCGATTAATATTTTTTATAGTAAATTATACAAGACGTTTTTTTCTGATATAAGACAAAAAAAATGGAATTTGGACATCTATGTTAAGAATAATAAAAAAAATAGATTAATTCCTTAAACATAAAATAATTTTTAACAAAAAAGATTAAGTTTGAATTAAAAATATCAATTTTTAAATAAAAATGAAATAATTCAGTTTTTAGTTTATAAGAGTTAATATTAAACCTAAAAAATGAAATTTTCTACAGGTTATTAAAAAGTTTTAATTAAACCATTTTACATTAACAGATGAACATATTATCAGATGAACTTGACACAAAATAATAAAAGTTTGACAAAAAAGATGAATTTTCAATCACAACGATTAATTTTTAATTAAATAAAATTTTTTGAAAACAAATAATAGAATTATGAAGTAAATTAATTTTCAATGTAAGAACAATATTATAAAAAGAATTCAAAATAAAATAGAATTTACTTATAACCAGGCAGGTTCTACACATTATTTAGCAGAATCTCTCAGCGATTAAAATTGTTTTATTGTAAATTATGCAAGACGTTTTTTTCCGATCCGAGACAAAAAAATCAAATTTGGGAATGTATGTTAAGAATAATAAGAAACAGACTAATTTTTCACACATAACATTAATTCTCTACAAAATAAAATATTAGTTTTCAACCAACAATGATATAATTAAAATTTTCCTTAGACATTAATTCTTAACAAACAAAAAAAATCAAGAAAATAGTTCAATCCTAAATAAACAAGATAATGTTTCAACAAAGAAAAATAATTTTCTACCAGAAAAACAAATTTTCAAATGAAAAAATTAATTTTTAATTAAAAATATAATTTTTCATCCTCAAATTGTGCAGTTGAATTTTTAATCAATTTTTAACAAAATAGTTGAACCCTTATAAGAAAGATCAACAACAAACAATTAAATTTCAACAAATTAATTGAAATTTTACTAAAATAAATGCATTTGATGATACATACACAGATGAACTTTCAAACAAAAAAAAAGTATTTTTAACCAAGAAGATTAATTTTATATAAAAAAGACTATGTTTGAAACAAATAATTGAATTTTCAACCCAAAAATATCCATTTTTGATTCCAAATTTCAGTATTCCACCAAAAGAGGGATAGTTACATTTTCAGTTAGAGAATTTAATTTTTACCAAAAAAAAAAAAACGGAATGTGCAACTTAATAGTCTTGTTCTCAATCACAAAGATGAATTTTCAAACGAGAGAACTAATTTCGTACCGAAATAACGAATTTTCATCTAAATATGTGCATTTTCAAACCAAAGGGTTGAATTTTCGACTGCAAAAGATCAATTTTCAACTTCAAATATTAATTCTCTACCAAAAATGATATAATCCAATTTTATCTTACATAAATTAATCTTGGACTAACTTTAAAGGAACTTTCAACAAAATAGTTGAATCCTCAATTAAAAAGATGAATTTTCAAGGAAGTAGTTTTATATTTCTAACAAAAAACACAAACTTTCAACAAAATACGTACATTTTCAAACAAATAATTCCATTTTCAACTAAAAAAGATCAAGGTTCAATAAAAAATATCAAATTTTGAACAGAAATAGAATAATGTAGTTTTTAGTTGATAAAAGTTAATATTCAATCAAAAAAATGAAGTTTTCTACACATTATTTCAAATTTTAACTAAAACAGATGAATTTGACACCAAACTGTAGATACAATGGTGGCCTATTTCAGAGAATTTTATTAAATCTATGAAGAGTACACAATATCTTGTAAGTACGCAGTTTTACAATTGGAAGCAGTATTTTTTGATAAATATCTTAGTTGTGAACTAATAAAAAATGAAAATCACTTATTTTTAAATTCAACTTTTGTTTAATTTCATTAAGAACTATTGATAAATCTTGCAGTAATCTTAAAACATTATTTTATTTTAAATAAGTGCAATTGATGAGAAAACAATAACAATGTAATCGAAAAAGTTTTGTCATCAATTTTTTATTTAATGAAACCATTTTCAATCGAAAAAGTTGTTTACAAATGATTTTTTCAGTGACGTGTATGTAATTATATTAAATTTTTTATTATTTTATTCCTTTTTTGATATTTTTCAGATGATCTGTTTGTACGAAATTTATTATTATAAATTGTAAGAAACCTTATACAGATGTAAATTGTTTTTAACTAAATTAATTTTCAATCCAAGAACAATATCATAAAAAGTATTTAGAATAAGATAAATTAATTTAGTATCAAGCAGGTTCTATAGATTATTTAGCAGAATCTCTCAGCGATAAAAATTATTTTGTAGTCAATTATGCAAGACGTTTTTTCCCATATAAAACAATAAAAAGTCGAATTTGAACATCTGTGTTGAAAAGAATATAAAACAGATTAATTGCTTACCCATAAAATTAATTTTCTACAAAAGACGATTAGCTTTTAACCAACAATGGTGTAATGAAAATTTTCCTTAAAGGCATTAAAACGTAGTTGAAGTTTCAAACAAATAGATGAATTTTCAACCAAAAAGATTAATTTTATATAAAAAAAGACGATGATTGAAACCAATAATTGATTTTTCAATACAAAAATATCAATTTGTAATTCCAAATTTCAATTTTTTACCGAAAGTGGGAGAGTTAAATTTTTAGTTAAGGAATTTAATTTTTAACAAAAAAATACGAAATTTGCAACATACTAGTTTTGTTCTTGACCACAAAGATGTATTTTCAAACTAGAAGACTAATTTCCTACCTCAATAACGAATTTTCATCGAAATATGTGCATTTTCAAACCAAAGGGTTGAATTTTCAACTAAAAAAGATAAATTTTTAATTTCAAATATCAATTCTCTACCAAAAATGATATAATCCAATTTTATTTTACATAAATTAATTTTTGACTAACTGTGAGAGAATTTTCGAAAAAATAATAATTGAACCCTCCTTGAAGAACATGAATTTTCAACCGCGAAGTTTAATTTCCCTGTTTAAAAAGACGGTATAAAAAATTATATTTTTAACAAAAAAAAGATCCATTTTTTTTAAATATAATTTTTCTATCAAAAATGGTATAATCGACTTTTTTCTTAAAGAAATTAGTTTTTTTACCAAAAACCAAATTTTTCATGTAATAATAGAATCCTCGAAACAAAGATGAAATTTCAATTAACAAGTTTATTTTTCTACCAAAAATAAAGAATTTTCAACAAAATCCTGAATTTGTAAATACTGCATCAAAACAGATAAATTTATTTGCAAATAGTTCAATCTTTAAAGGTCGATTTTAAACCAAAAGGATTAATTTTCTACCAAAAGGTAATAATTAAAAAAATTAAATTATTAAGTACAAAAGGTCAATTTTCAATTTAAAATATCAATTTTCAACCAAAAATAGTAGAATCGAAATTTCTTTTAAAGAAATTTGTTTTAGACAAACTGAACAGGATTTTTTAAAAATAACTCAATCCTTAATGAAAAATACTAATTTTCAACCAATAATATTACGTTTCTACAAAAAATTACGAATTTTCTACAAAATCTAGAAAGTTTCAAACAAATATATGATTTTTATCTAAAAAAATATCATTTTTTAACCAAAAGCAATATAAGTAGAATTTATGATTATGAAAATTAATAATAAAAAAGAAATTTGAAGAAAACAGTTGAATTTCCAATCAAAAAGGTTCGTTTTTAACCGAAACAGATGAAGCCTCAATTATGAACTTAATATTCAACGAAAAATTAAATAGTTCAGTTTTCAGTTAACAAAGTAATGTTCAACTTAAAGAAGTGCAATTAAAAATAAAGCTGAATTCTCTACCAAAACAGATTGCAATTAAAAATTTCAATACGTTTTTAACCAAAAATGGAAAGTTGAATTTTCACTTCAATAAATTAATGTTGAAAAAAAAAGAATTGCCAGAAAAACGGTTGAATCCTAAATCAGCAAAAAGAATTTTCAAACATGAAGATTAATTTTATACTCAAAAAGACGAATTTTTATAAAAATCCATAAATTTTGAAACAATTAGTTAGATTTTTAAGTAGAAAGATTAAACTTTAATTTAAAAAATTACTTTTTCACCAAAAATGTCATAGTTTAAGTTTCTGTTAAAAAAAGTTAATCTTCAACAAAAAAAATGGTTATAAAAATTATTTCAAAGGAGATTGAAACCATTTACCATTAGGCAGATTCTGCAATTCAAGTCTTTGAATCGATCAGAAACGAAATTTTATTGTTTTTAGATTGAATTTTAAGAAAACTATTTTTTCGTCAGAAAAAAATTCTATGTTCAAAAGATTAACTTTTAACCAATAAGATTAATGTTTTACAAAAAAGACAAATTTTGAACCAATTACTTGATTTTTAAACTATAAGGGAACAGTCTTTTTTTAATTTTGTGTTGAAAATGATCAACAATTTAGATGTATTTTTCTTATGTCATGACTAGAATTGTTTCTTGGTTAAGAAATCATCTCTTTGGGTAGTAACTTGATTTTCTTACTGAACATGAACACAATGAAAATGTATCCCTTTAAGTTGAAAATTCAACTGCTTTTTAAAACTTGCCTGTTTGGGTGGAAAACTCAACAATTTTGTAGATATTTTTCTTTTTTCTTTGTTCGTTCTAAAGCTTTGCGCTCGATAATATATGCATATATACATCTACAACTGTAATTTGGTAGTTGTGAATTATCTTTTGTTAAAGTTCTTTTGTTGAGGACTCAATTATTTCGTTTATAATTTGTATTTTTTGTTTGCATTCGACTACTTGGTTAAATGTTAAACTAAATGAGTAAAAATGGATCTTTTTTGGGTTGAAGATTCATCATTTTAGTTGAAAATTCTTTCTTTCTTTGATTGAGAATTAATCTTTTTTGTTGAACATTTCTCTACTTGTTTTAAGGTTGAACGACCTTTTACAAATTAATTTTTTTTGTAGAAGATTCATTATTTTAGTTAAAAATGTATCTCTGGTTAAAAATTTAAAAATTTTCTTGAAATGAATTTTTTTATTCAATTCAGCTGTTGTTTTTTTAGAATAATCATATTTTTTAGTTTTTGGTTGAAAATTTATCTACTTATTTAAAAGTTTAACCATTTTGTTAAAATGTTATATTTTTGGATGAAAAAGTAACTATTTGATTGCCAATTCGTTAATTTTTTAAAAGTGAAAATTAAACTTTTTCATTTTCAGTGTAAACGGTTTTGTTAAAAATTTGGCTTTTTAATGAAAGATTTGCATTTGACACCGAATAGTTTAACTTTTAACCAAATAGTTAAATTTTTAACCTACAAATATAAATTTTAAACTGAGTGGCCAAATTTTCAAACAAAAAAGATTAATCTTTAACCAAAAAGAGTTGCATTAAGAAAAAGAATTCTCAATGAAAACGCAGTTGAATTTTCGGACCCGCATGTAAATTTTCAACAAAGTAGTTGAATTTTTAACCTGCAAATATGAATTTTCGATAGAAAATGTAATATTTAATATTTCAACGAATGCAGATGCTGCCAAGGGATGCTTTGTAAAATAAGGAAGCGAATTTTCGATCATAAAGATTCATTTTCTATAAGAAATTCGAATTTAAACCAAAACTAGCAAAGTTACTTTTTTACACAGACAATTAATTTATATCCGAAAAAAAAGGAATTTAAAAAAAAAATAGTAAATTTTTTAATCAGAGATGAATTCTTAACCAAGATTATGAATTTTTCAACCAGAAAGACGAATTTTAAACAAATAAAGAATTGCGAGTTACGAAATAAAAAAATTTGTCCCACTTATTAAACTTTTAAGTCATAAGACTATTTTTCTGTAAAACAGTTATAATACCTTGACCCTCCATCTACCACCATCAACCAAATTTTTTACAACACATTCACCACACATGATAATTTTTCAAATAGTTATTTGTTGAAAGTTTTATTTTGAATACAATATTTCATTCATTTCAATGTAATTTGAAATATAATAATTATTATTTTAATTTTAAACAAAATATTTATGTTTTTCATTAACTTTAACGTGATAAGTCTAGGGGAAAGTGGGGTACTCAACTAAGTCCAATAATCGAAAATTGGCAGAAATTTGCCTTACAAAGTAGTGTAATGATTTGGTTTAAATCGGAATAATGAAACAGTTATTACTAAAAATTTTTTGACATTGAATGCATGAACTAATGTTGGAGGGACTTAACCAAGATTTTCAGGGAAGTGTTTATCAAGTGGCAACAAGCTTATTATATGCGTTTTTCAACATATAAGGTCATTGTTGATTATTACAATGAGGTCTGTCCACTCAGCGCCGTCACCTACGAAAACTCACTAAAAATGATTATAATGCGATAAACAATACGTGGAGATCTTTTTGCTTTTTTTTGCTCTATGATGACATATATTAATTTTCCCAAAAAACTAACCCTGAGTCTTACACTACTACCCCCGGGATCAAAAAAGTTTTCAAAATGAGAAAACTACCTTCAACAATGTAAACATGATTTAGGGCTTCAAATTAATTACATGACACTTGAAAATTTCGCCCACTTTATAATTTCCCCAAAACTACCCTTCCACGTGAACGTATGCAGCAGAGCATTTATATGTATGAAAAAAGCATTAAAAATAATCAAACTTAGAAGAAACTGTCAGTTGATAATATTTTGCTCTTTTTTTCTCTGCGATAATATATAATGCGTTCCCCAAAAACTAGCCCTAAGTCATACATACATAAACCTCGTCATCAAAAACGTTTTGAAAGTTGGAAAATCACCTTGAACAATGCAAACATGATTTAGAACTCTAAATTGCATAGAAAATCGTTGATCCTCCAATGTAAACCGAAATCGGTGTTCAATAGAGTTGCAACAAATTTGAGCCACACAGGTTCATTCGGAGAATCTAGGGGAAAAGCATCATTTAGACACTGTTTTTTCTCATCCAGTGCAACGTGAAGTGTCGTCTACAAAGATCATTTTGTCGATTGTTATTTGAGTGAGACAGATGTTAATAAGCAGGCAAGTTATAATAATAATTACCTAACTTTTTATTTCCTCCCATTTACCAGCGACTAAATAGTCTTGGAATAAAAATAGTACTTGGCGTGATATAATATCCAAATGTTAGGTTAGTCAGAATCGTTTCGATATTATTCAAGGAGTTAGACAAGGATGCGTTATGTCTTCATGGTTATTTATATTATTTATGGACAAGTGTTTAAGAATGGCTCTCTTCGACGA
>NC_046664.1:124287916-124293806 GCF_010883055.1 Belonocnema kinseyi | reverse complement strand
CGGCTTCGTGAGGTTCTTCGCTTGGGGTGATTGCTAGAGAGATTGATCAGTAACCTGGGTCGGAGCAGTGTTGCGGAACGAACGTGTTATTTACTTAAATAGTAAGAGAATTCTGGATCAATCTGAAAAATCTCTGTTCCTTCCACACACTACTCCTTTCCCCTGCCGAGTGAATCACGCCTACCCCGAAAGGGAAATGGCTTAATGGTGTAATAATACTGTATGACATTCAAACCAACGAAGCCGGGATGTACAAACTAAGTCGTGACCGTCTGCATCGAAATTGATGCCGGGTCGTTCAAACAAATTTCCACCAGATTTTCTGCGGAAGTTTAAAGGTATCTTAGATATGTAATCTTGCAGTGGCTAGTGTCATACATGAAAGATAAGGTAAATACAATTGTATAATAAAAACAGAAATTTGTTTTTCGCGATGAATAGGGATGTAAATTTACATGAAACTTTAGCCTGATGAAAAGTTTCATGTAACATTGGGAGTTTCGTGAAATATTGCAATGTTTCAAATATAGCGGTGGGAACATTCAAACTGATAAGATAAAAGCCTATCAGGTATTTACACTTCAATAAACAGCTAATTTCACTACGTAGATTTCTGAGGGGAAAATAAGGGACCAAATGTATGGGATTCAGTTCATTTTTTCCCTATTTTGCTAATATCTTCGTAAAAGGTAATATTTTATATATAAGTGCAGTTAAAAAATAATTTTTATTTTTAATTACTATTTAATGCAATAATAAAATAATAATAATGATTATTAATTACAAATATACTACAGAAATAAAGCTCTGTTCCATGCATTTGATCCATTTTCCCCCCTCTGCTTTTAACAAAGTGAAGTTAGCTGATGGTTGAAGTGAAAATACCTAATTGAGGCTTTCATATCCCAACTTTTTCCTGCTGGCTAATTTGATTTATTTTTCCGGTTTGTACTGTGGACCAATGATGCCAATGTTGGCACCCTGAGCTACTGCGCTTGCGTTAGGGCTGATCGCTGGTTGGCCACACTTAGCGCGCGATTCAAAATTAAATTGAAAAAAAAGACAATTCTTGTAATTTGAATAAATAATTATTAAAATATGCACAAGAATCTATTCAAATTGTGTAAATTTTGGTTTCAGACAAGAAAAAAGTGTATAACACATATTTTATAAATAATAGTTTATTTTCATTGAACTACAAAAACTGACTTATAGTTCACAAAACATCTTGTAATAGATACATTTGTTGAAATACCATATAATGTTTCTGCAGCTTGATATATAGAAGTTAATTGTAGAATTTAATAATGATAATATTTCGAATTAAATGTTTTGAGAAATATTAGTCAGTCTTTATAATTCAATGAAAATAAACTGTTATTCATCAAATATATATGTTATAAATTTTTTTCTTTTCCGAAATCAAAAGTTACACAATTTGTATACATTCTTGTGTATATTTTATTAATTATTTACTTTAATTACAAGAATTGTTTTTCAATGTAATTTTGAATCGCGCTTCAAATGGTAGACAACCAGCGCTCAGCCCTAACGCACGCATTAATGAAAATTATTATAATTTTATGATTGCATTAAGTAGTCCAAAAAGAAAAACTATTTTCCAATTGCACTTATACAGAAAACCTACTTTCTACGAAAAAATTAGAAAAATAGAGCAAAAATTAATCGATTCCCATGCATTTGGTCAATTCGTATCCCCTCATTATTCAACGAAGTGAAGTCAGCTAGTGATTGGAGTGAAAGTACCTTATTGTATATGTAGACGGTCATGCCTTTTTCTATACATCCCGGCTTTAGTTTAAATGTCGACGGGCATGACCAACCTAACTTTTGGAAGTTGCATTAGGAAGTTATAATTTTATTCTAAGTGACTGGTACGCCCTATTAAATGAAAGAAATTTGAAAATTAGGTAAATATTGTTTCAATTGGTTTCCTTATTAACAAGTATTTAGGCTAACATCGCAAAGCGAATAGTTGCTTTGACAGGTATTCAGGTGGCTGACACCGCGGTTCAGAACTGCACAACTCTGCATGAGCCTTAATTCAGTCTCCAAATGATACTTTCCCCTAGATGCCCATATGCGCACCTACGTTCAGAGGAATACATTTGAGACTTGAAAACTCTCAAATGATCATTGGGAGCCTAATGAAATTGGAGCTGCAACAAATTTAACACCAGCGTTTTTCTGTGCGATTACAGGGCACTTCAAAATTTCCCCCTTTTCATAAAAAAAAGCATACCAATAATAAAAACTTAGAAAACACTCTTAGGGGATATTATTTTGCTCTTTTTTGCTCTCTGATAATACATAATACGCTCCCGAAAACTACCCCTAAGTCATACATTCCCTCCCCTCGACATCAAAAACGTTTTGCATATTGTAAAACCACCTTGAACAGTGTAAAAATGATTTAGAAATCCAAATTAATTACATGGCACTTTAAAATATGCCCCTCTTTATAATTTTCCTGAAAAACTACCCTTCCACGTTAACGTATGCAGCAGCACATTTATATGTATGAAAAAAGCATTGAAAACAATCAAACTTAGAAGAAACTGTAAGTTGATATTTTTTTGCTCTTTTTTTGCTCTTCGATAATGTATAATACGTTACACAAAAACTACCCCTAAGTTATAAATACTCACCACTCGTGATCAAAAACGTTTTGGATGTTGTAAAACCACCTTGAACAATGTAAAAATAATTTAGAACTCCAAATTAATTACATGGTACTTGAAATTAATTAAGTTAAAAAACCACCTTGAACAATATAAAAATTACTTAGGACTTAAAACGTTTCTGATGACGAGGGGAGGTTATGTATGACTTAGGGGTAGTTTTTGTGTAACTTATTATATATTATCGAAGAGCAAAAAAGAGCAAAAAAATGTCGACTAACAGTGTTTTCTAATTTTTATTATTATGTATGCTTTTTTCATACATGTATATGTTCCGCTGCATAGGTTCACGCGGAAGGGTAGTTTCGTGGGAAATTATAATGAGAGAGAAATTTTCAAGTTTTATGTTATTAATTTTGAGTCCTAAGTAGTTTTATATTGTTCAAGGTGGTTTTTTAACTTTCAAAACGTTTTTGATCACGAGGCGTGAGTATGTATGACTTAGGGGTAGTTTTTCGTGAGCTTGTTATATATTCTCAGAGAGCAAAAAAAAAGCAAAAAAATATCAACTAACAGTGTTTTCTAAGTTTTATTATTTTTTATGCTTTTCTCATACATATATATGTTCCGCTGTATAGGTTTACGTGTAAGGGTAGTTTTTCGGAAAAATTATGAAGAGGGGGAAATTTTGAAGTACCATGTAATCAATTTATAGTTCTAAATCATTTTTGCATTGTTGAAGGTGGTTTTCCAACTTTTAAAACGTGTTTGATGACGAGGGGAATGTATGTATGACTTAGGGCTAGTTTTTGGGGAACGCATTATATATTATCGCAGAGCAAAAAAAGAGCAAAAAAATATCAACTAACAGTTTCTTCCAAGTTTAATTATTTTTAATGCTTTTTTCATACATATAAATGTTCTGCTGCATATGTTCACGTGGAAGGGTAGTTTTAGGGAAATTATAATGGAAGGGAAATTTCTAAGTACCACGTAATTAATTTGGAGTTCTAAATCATTTTTACATTGTTCCAGGTGATTTAACAATATTCAAAACGTTTTTGATGCCGATGGGAGGGTATGTATGACTTAGGGGTAGTTTTTGGGTAACATATTGTATATTACCAAAGAGTAAAAAAGGAGCAAAAATATCAACTAACAGTTTCTTCTAAGTTTGATTGTTTTCAATGCTTTTTTCATACATATAAATGTGCTGCTGCATACGTTAACGTTGAAGGGGAGTTTGTCAGGGAAATTATAAAAAGGGGGAAATGTTAAAGTGCCATGTAATTAATTTGGAGTTCTAAATCATTTTTACACTGTTCAAGGTGGTTTTACAACATGCAAAACGTTTTTGATGCCGAGGGGAGGGTATGTATAACTTAGGGGTAGTTTTTCGGGAGCGTGTTATATATTATCAGAGAGCAAGAAAAGAGCGAAAAGGTATCAACTAACAGTGTTTTTTAAGTTTTATTATTTGTATGCTTTTTTCATATATATAAATGTTCTGTTGCATAGGTTCACGTGTAAGGATAGTTTCTCGGAAAATTATGAACAAGGGGAAATTTTGAAGTGCCATGTAATCAATTTAGAGTTCTAAATCATTTTTACATTGTTGAAGGTAGTTTTCCCATTTTGAAAACTTTTTTGATCCCGGGGGTAGTTGTGTAAGACTTAGGGGTAGTTTTTTTGGGAAACTTAACATATGTCATCATAGAGCATAGAAAAGCAAGAAAATCTCCACTCATTGTTTATCGCATTATAATCATTTTTAGTGAGTTTTCGTAGGTGGCGGCGCTGAGTGGACGTCCTGCTGGCGTATTCCATTTTAAAATTTGCCTCTCAATTTCTAATTCTTACCTAATATGGACACATGAATTCATCTTATAATACAAAATTTTTATTAATTCAACTTTATAAATTGAACAGTAAATTTACCTTTTTTATTATCCACATGATAGCCACTAAAATCGAAGAACAAATTTGGAATCATTTCCTAGTTAAATTTAGTTTAAGTTTTCCTAGTTTAGTTCAGAAAAAAAAATCTTTAAAATGCCTTGAAAATTCTTTCAATCAGTTAAAACTTCCAATACAAACGTGAAAGAAAAAGGGGATCCAAAAGTGATTAAATATATATATATGTATATATGAATTTCAAAAGGATTAAATTTATTGTATGCAAAATATCTACACCACAATCATTCTTCTATTTTTCCGGTGAAGCAGAATAAGTATCTAGATTCAATTATTTAAAGTTTAGTCTTCAAATTCAGACTTCAATTTATTTAAAGTACATTTTAATGATACAATTGTAATAATTATACACAAAATCGTATCATAATAAAGTAATATAAAATTACCTAATACTTAAACCATAATCAATTTTAAAGCCCATAGTAGCAAATTCTTCAATGTTAAAAGCTTGAAAAATTGTTAAATGGACTTAAATGATTGATTACACTATTATATCTAACAGATTTTTCAAAAAAATCACAATTACAATCTGCTAATACCAATGCAAAGAATGTTTCTCCTGCAGTGGCGTAAGTTTTTTTTACCTTTCTATTAAAAATTAAAAATTACCTTTTTTTTTATTTGTTTTTCTCTCTCGAATAATTCAATTTTGAAGGATTATAATTCTTAAAAATTTACATTTTTAAAGATAAAAATAAAAACAACAAAAAATTATTTTTTTTTTATCTTAGACAACATTTGGGTATCAACTTTAATTTTTTTAAATAAAAATTCAAAATTTTACAATTTAAGTAGCTTTGACTAAAGCGAAAAATTTTTTTTTGCGTTAAATCAAGTAGGCTAATTTACTTGGCTTATACTTCTTGAAAGAAGTAAGTATTTTCTTTGGTGGTGAAAATTTAAAAATAAATTTGAAAAAAGTGCGTTTAATTTTAAAATAATTATGCAGGACTCAAAAGTCATTTCATTCGTAAAATTATTAGAAGGTTAAAATTTTTTTTAATTACACTAATTACATTTTTCTTTTTGATCATTTAAAGAAAATGTTATGCGTTTCTAAAGCAAATTATTTTACAATAAACAACAAATTAAAAAATTCATAGTTTAAAAAAAAGGAATTCGATAACATTAACAGAACAGAAGGGTTTATTAAGAATTCATTCCATCTTAGACTATTGTTTAGGAAGGATCATTTTAATAAATTAAGAAAGAAAAATTATATAACATAATTTCGAAAACAATTTTTGTTGTTGTTGTTAAGAAATAATGTTCAG
>NC_046664.1:124284790-124287816 GCF_010883055.1 Belonocnema kinseyi | reverse complement strand
TTCTTAAAGTATGTTCGAAATGATTTCTTGGAAGTAAACTATATTCCGCACTAGACTACACCTCTATATGAAGTAAAAAAATACTGCGATTGAAAAGTACCTTTATTCAAAAGCGCTAATGCAATTTCAATTTCTTTGAATTCCAAGTGACCAATTTTTAAGGTTTCTAACTCCTTCTATTTTCCAAATTTTATTCTTGAATAATTTTATTTACAGATTCTGAATTTGAAAAAAAACTCTTCAATTTTGAATGCTTTGAATTTATTTTTGCACATTTATTTTTTATAATCATTAGTACCTTTTGTTTAATGTAATTAATGTCTGTTTACAAACAATTATCGGCAATTGCTCAGCTCTAAGCGATCCCTTCGTATTTGCGATGATCATTCATAATATGTCTAATATTACTCTAATTTGGAAAGCTTGAAATTTAAATTTATTCTGTTTTTGAAGATCTTTAAATCAAACATTGAAAACTTCGCAAATTCTACCATTTTTTATTAAAGTTTTAAAAGTAGGATCTGATTGCAATTATTCGTCTGGGTAAACTTTCTAATATTGAACTACCAATGCTTTTAATTTGAAATATCTGACAGAGCTATAACACTTTTTAGACATTTTAGCCGCTCACAACAGTTTATTTTGCAATAAATTAAAAAGAAAATAAGCAAAAAAGGATAATAAAGCGTAGAAAATATTGCGATCTTCGCCTGAGACCCTAAGAAATTGTTGGGCATCAAGATGCAGACTTTTGAAAAAAAGAGATAAAAATTACGACAGCTTGAGCGCAATCGCTCAATTTTTACGAATTTCGGGCTTGTCGAAACCTTTTGTAATGGAACCCGTATTCGGCTTTCGCTTCTCGCAAAACCTTTTTATAACCGATATATGTATTAGAATGTACGAAACTTCATTGGCCGTTTTAATCGAAGAAGGGAATTCCCGGTCATTTCCTGTATTTTTTTCCCGGTTCGTAAAAATTTTTCGCGCCCAATGAAATTAAAAAAAAATCAAACTATATTTTAAACATTTTTTAATGTAAAGTAATAAACAATAAACAACAAACTAAAGAATTCATAGTTTTAAACTTGAATTCTAAGCTTTTAAAATTTAAGTTAAAAAGTTCAGTTCAATAATTGTGTATTCGAATATTCAAAACTGTACACTTAATGGAAGGTACTAACACTTTTCAATTAAACAGTGCTAAAAGAAATGCAAATAAACTGCAAAATTTGTAACTTTCATAAATTTTAGAGCTCAATGATTCAGATTGAGTACCAAAAATATAAATCCATTCAACATTTTCAATAGTCTAAATAGTAGAATCAAGCAATGAAGTTAAAATTTTTAAAAATTATATTATTTTAAGTAAATTTTAGCTAGGCACATTAAAAATTTTTTAAATAATTTTTTTTACTTAACAGTTCTTAAACTAGAAGTTAAATTATTTTTGCTTTTCATAGTCTAGGCATCCTTTAAAAGCTTTACAATTTTATTTCAAGGTCTAAGGAAATCTAGAAGTAGTTAAAAATTTTTCTATATTCAAAATAAATTTTGAATTTTTTTTCGGAACTTTCAAATATGTTTCAAAATAAATTGAATTTTCTATAACCTATATAAAAACCTGCAAATTAAAAAAAAAACTGTTTTTTTTTTAATTTATAAATAAGAAGTGTTCAGTATTTGTTTATGCGTCAAAATTTAACGGTTTCACTTATAAATCAAACCCCTTTTTTAAAAATAGAACAAGTAAAATTCTAACGCTAAAAGTTTAAAAGTTCTTCGAAAATCTAAAGATTTAAAGCTTTTTATGTAAAACAATTGTTTTCTTTTAAATATTTGGTTTCATTTTACTCGTCTGAAATAAACAGTCAAATATCACTAAATATTAAATACTTATTCTTTTTCTACATTAAGAAATTTCAAATTAAATAGGATAAAAATTTAATGATGTAGACTCATGATGTAGACTCAAATTTTGAACGGATCTATAAACCAATTATTGTTCAGATTTCTATACTTAGAGTACAGATCCATTTTAAAAATAATTGATTTATTTATATTTACAGTTAATACAATAAAACTCTTTTCTTCTCAAAAAGTTTCAACTTCGAATGCTTTGAATTTTTAATTATTTAAATCTTCAAAACTGCACTTTAAAATTCTTTAAATTAAAATACATGCTTAAAAATTAAAAATCTAAGCTGTAAAATTTTAATGTGAAAGATTTTCGAATTAAGAATTCTAAACTAAATGATATAATAATTTATAAAAATCACAATTTAACCAATTATTTAACAAACTTTTGTAGTCCAATTTTCAAACGTAGAAATTAATTTTTATCCAAAAAGATAAAGTTTCAACTCATAAGATTAATTTGTACCAAAAAGATCAAATTGATCAAAAGGAAGGAATTCTCAGCTAAAAAGATGAATCATTCTTGTTTTTAGTAGTTTGAAAGCAATGATCGTTCCATTGTAACTGATACATCAAAAAAATGTTTTTTTTTTAAATATTCTCTTCATAGTAGTTTTTCAAAACAAAAACTAATTTTTAATTCTCCCATGAATGCAAAGAAAATGTTATATTATGTTAAAATCTTTCAAAATCCTTAAAAGCTTCAACATTTCCTTTAAAATGTTGAAAAAAAGTCCACAAATTGTTGAACATATACATATGTTTTAATCCTTTAGAGCTTTAAACTAGTTTTTTTTTGAATTTCTGTTTAACCTTATAAATATTTTTTAACGATTTGAACTTTTCCTAAAATTAGAAAAAAAATCGTGCAAAATAAAAAAATTAATAAATGCTTTCGATATATCCTCAACTCACTCGCATTTTCTCTAAAATAATAAGTATTCAATTGGTAATTACATATAAAGATTCAACAATTTCAATAACGGATTAAAAACTAGTTAAATAAAAGGTTATACGAGGGTAGTTCAATAAGTCCTTAGAATGAAGTATAAAAACAATTTTTTTTGGGTAAATTTTTTTTTATTTTTCAACATAATCTCCTTGGAGCT
>NC_046664.1:124276626-124284690 GCF_010883055.1 Belonocnema kinseyi | reverse complement strand
CCATATATCTAGTCGGGAGTGGTGCTGACTGAAAACAGATGATTTGGAGCGATTCGCGCGCCATATGCTGGCATTCTAAGGACTTATTGAACTACCCTCGTATTTAACTTTTCGAAATTTCAAACTATTTCGTTTCAGATTGTTTAGTTTCGAAAATTTCATTTACATTTCGATTTAAAAAAAAATCTTTAAATTCAAACATTACAATTGAAAATGATGATCTAAAATACAAATTTATTTAAGTAAAAGGCTTTAGAATTACGTATTGTAAACTAAATAATATCATATGTTTCATACAAGTTCAGAATCGAATTCAATATTTAACAACAGTTATAAATAGCAGAATTTTGAACAACAACAAAATTATTTTTTAATTAAAAGATCAATTTTCTACTAAAATTTATTACAAAAGATAAGTTAAATTTTCAGTTAAAAAAAAAGAATAAATTTTAATTGTTAAGTTTCCAACTGAATAGTCAAATTTTCAAACATAAAAATTAAATTTTATCTGAAAAGATAAAATTACAATTAATACGTTTAATTTTCTACCAAAAAAAGGACGCATTTTTAATTAAGTTTATGAAATTTCAACTAAAATATGTACATAAATCGAATTAAAATTGGAAATCGAATAGTTTAATTTTCTTTCAAGAAGATTAATTTTCAAACAAATTTATAACAAAATCGTTAAGTTTTCAACAGAATTACTTAATTTTATATCCGAAAAAGTTGAATTTATAACAAAAGAAGGGTAATTTTTAACTAATAATACAAAAAGTAATCTTCAAGAAGATTTTAATTTAAAATAAAAACACAAAAAGATTAATATTCAATTAAATAAAATATTTCAATTTTTAATTTTCTTTAATTCGAACACCCTTTGAAATAAGTATTAACTTTAAAAAGGTCTCAAATCTGAAATTTCATTTAATTAAAATGAATGGACACTTACTTTATATATATATTGGCTCGAGCTTTAATAAGTCCAATGGCACCTCAATCCTTCGGATAAATTCTTATGTATTCTTATGTATTCTTATGTATGTATATATTAACTAAAAGAAAACAATGCACTTTTCCATTGCACTCTGTGATTTTGGGAGCGAGGGAATGAGGAGAGAACTAATAATTCTCTCCCACCCCCTCGCTCACGCAATCCAACGGCCGAAACTAAATTACGGCCTCGACCACCCGCACTATCGAGGTTCGAATTCAGCTGCACCTGGCGACTGAAAAAAACGTAGGCATACTAATTAGCCAACTGTTATAATGGTCCAGCAAAGCATCAACAGTCGCGACACCTCCTCCACTAAGGTCTCTCGTTAATGAGAGTAGCCACCCATATACTTAGGACTCCTCAGGAGGAGAAAAGGATAACACACAAGACATCACCGAGATAAACCACTCAGGCCATGCACCCACTCCCCTTTCATAAGCATAATTCTACTATTGCGAATACACGAATTATATATGGGTAAAGTATATACAGCCAGAAGGAAGGAAAGCACGACCATGGTCAACATACCCGCATACGCGAGAGCACCACGCTCACATTGACTTTTGCAAATATCCCTACCTAGCTTCCCCTAGAATTATGAACCATAAACGTGCATCGGACGAGCATTAATTCGCACAGTTTGTTGAATGACCTGGCACAGAGCCCAGCATAGTCGTCGCATACTATCCCGGAGTTCAGTTCGTTCACGACACTATACTTTTCTCGGGCCGGGTTTGGTAGTGCCTTAATCTCGTGTCCTGACCCGCCTGCTCAAAATGAAATTAAAAGTTTAGAAATTATTACTTCCTTATCGTGAAACGTGAGTCAGTGGCAGTAGTAACGAGACAGAGTAATAACTTCTGAAGGCTTAGATTTTCTTCTATGAATTCTAGACTCATTGTCTCGGTCCTATCTCGCCTGCTTAAAACAAAGTTTAGAAATTGTTACCTCCTAATCGTGAAACGTGATTCAGTGGCAGTAGTAACGAGATGAAGTGACAATCTCTGAAGGCGTGGATGAATTCTAGACTCATTGTCTATTATTTATGAAAGAAACTCTAAGAAAGTGAAAGGTGTTCGCGTGTATTGTTTGGATCTCTCGGACGCCAAAAAGCACAAGAGTAGATTATTTTAAATAATATACGAATGAGAAAAGGTTTTACTTTCGCCCGTTCATTTTCTTTTATCGAAAGTTGACAGAGAAGGCCAAGGGCGCATTCTTCCTTCTAACTTCCCTTCACCCTATCGAATGAATGAGCGGTAGTAGAAGTTTTTCTTACTGGTAAGTTGTATCGAACCGATTTTGTATCTTCTTTTTGTATTATGTGACACGTTCTACCCATTGTAGGATGTGTCCCCTATTACACCATTTTCTTTACAAGTGTAATTGTTATATTCAATTTATTCGAATGAATTAGTATGAACACAATTAAGGGAGCAAAATTTTTCGACTAGTCCGGTAGGATCCTTTCTTTTTCTTCTTTCTTTATAGGCTCGACAACTCTCACTCCGAGAGTGAGGGTACCAACCCACAAAAATAATTAAAGGAAAGACGAGCTTCACTCGCCATTCCTTTAGTTTAGGGGACACCTCCCCCCGCGTACAATTCTACTTTATTTCAGGCAACATCGTTACCCGAAAGACAGGCAGCACATTTCTCTTTGTTTTTCTCTTTTAATGTAGGTGTCAGAAATTTTATGAGTTCCTTCGTACGTGACAATTATTTGAACCTAAGTTGAGCCAGATTAAAAAAAAACCTGCCCAAGATATTTGTAATCAGGAGACACGTTTGACCTTTTGAAAAAGATTGATCTCGAGAAACTATAAATATATACAGAAGTGTTAGTGGCGACCAAATTATAAGAGATGTGTATAATTTCGTCACCACCGTGGGCTAGAAATTTGCTCACTTGAAGAGGCAGGTGGGCTACCTGAGGTGCCAATGTGACCATTAAGCCGGCACGCGCCGCCCTCACTATGGACTGCAACTGAAATTTCGCACGTTCCCAAACGTACGACAAGGGGCGATGGAGGGTCCACCATGAAGATAATCCCTTTTTGTTTTAACTTGCCTGTTTCGTGGCTATTTTTTCCCCTATTCCTCAATTAAAAATACTATTAGCTGGACAATATCCCTAAAATTTTGACGAGTTTGGGAATATAATAGTAAATATACATAGATTCTTAACAATTCCAATATAAATATTAAATTTTGATTAGCTCCAAATTCCCACTGCGTTAGTTAGTTGACTAAAATTTTTTTCTATTGTTTTTTATTGTTACAGTTATAAAAAACCCCAGAGAAAACTGAAACGTTGAAAAATTATTCAAAGAGAATATTATTAAAAATAATAATAAGTTGATTATCACGGGGGTATTGCATTTACCCTAAAAAAATGTTGCAGAAATTTCCAATGTACATAGTTGGCTTTAGGGTTAGGTGGCTTGAGAACAGTTGAATTCTTTCAAATATTTCAGCACATAATAGTGGTTTTTATTCGTGAGTTTTGTGAAATCTGTGAAAAGTAGATACTGTTTTGTAGTTACGCATGTTTACAATTAAAAGTATTATTCTTTGTTTAATGTCTTAGTTGTGAAATTATAAAAATTCTTTATTTTTAAATTTAAATTTTATTTATTTTCATGAATAGCGATTAATATAGCTCGCAGTATTCTTTAAAAAATCTTTTCACTAAGTACAATTGAACTGTATTAAGAACATTTTATAACAAACTTATAAAGAAGTGTATTTATTTGAACATTTTTTAATTTAAACCCTTAAAACATTTTTTTCATAACAGAAATAAGGTTAATTATTGCATTTTTCTGTTACTATAAGGAATTATATCTGTGAAAGTAAAATTTTTCCCTTAAAAGTTCCCCTGCAGTAAAAATAAAAAATTTAACAAACTTTGTAGTTGAATAATTATTCAAATATTCTTTAAACATTGTTCTTTCCTTCATTGGAAAAAAGTTAATGAAAATATTTTTTTCAGAATAGTCACAATACAAATTGTCAAAGACTATTTATTTTGAACAATGTTTTCCTTAATTTCTTGTATAAAAGTTTTTTTTCAAACTTTTGTTTCCAAAAATTTGTAATTTGTAATTTTACGAAATTTGTAAAAATTAAATTTTTAAAATTGAAATGTGAGGACTTTTGTGTTAAAATTAACAACTACTTCTATTAAAGTAAATCATTTCTAAAATCACACTGTGGTAAAAACTAAAATTAAAAAAATGAAGTTGTATAATTTTTTAATTGTGCTATTAAATTTAAATACTGTAGCTAAATAATTCATGAAAATATATGATCAATTTTCTGTCATCATGAGAATCTTTTCTGTGAAAGTAAAAAAAAGTTTTCCTTTCAAAATCCATTTTTCGTTGATGAGCAATAGAACATTCTTTAAATAATCATTTAATCATTATTTATCTAAAAAGTTTTTTATAATTAAAAATTTTAATCACAGTGTCATTTTCCAGGGCCTGAAATGTTTGCTAACAACTTTAAATAAATTTGTTAAGAAATTTTATTACTACATTGGAATAGTTTTTTCATCAATATTTGATTTAGTTGAGAAATACCTCTTTAAGAATACTGAAAACTTTAATAATAGTTATTAATAAAATATAATTGAACAAAAATTTTGAATTGAAGAATTTTTATAATTTGACAAATAAGATGTTAACCAAAGAATAACTCTTCCAACTGCAAAACTGCCAACAACGTAATACATCAAAAATTTCTACAAAATAACAATATTTTTAAACACTTACATTTGTTAACTTTTACACTAGTTATTAACTCACTATAATTTGAAAGTTGAACTATTCCATTTAATTAAGATGGGAAAATTTTTAAATTTCGAAAAATTGAACTCATGTTCCAGGGTTTCATCCAAACGTGCTAAATTTTTCAAAGATTTGAAAGGAGTGTCTACGATATAAAACAATATTAATAAATTTCATTTTCAACTTATAAAACCGTATTTAATTGTATGTCTTCTATTTCATTTCATTTTATTAGTTATCGAAAAATAACTGCTTAAGCAAATAAAAATTATTTAAACAAATAGAAATTTGTTAAGCATTAGAAGAAATTTATCAAAATCATGTAATTATTTAACAAAAAGTAGCATAGAATATCAATTTGTAAGAAAGTAGACATATCTGGCTTAAATTTCATAAATTCTGAAAATGTATAATAATTGATTGTTTAAATAATTTCATTGTGTTTTTAGAAAAATGTACTACTCTGAAAAATTACAAAAATAACATTTCAATCAGAAAATACGATTATTTTTTAGATATTTGAGGAATAAATAATTGTTTTTATAATTGACAATTGTTTAAACAAGAAAAAACCATTTAAAAGTCGTAGTAAATATCCAAATTGTCATATTTGGGACGCTAGGGGAAGGACGGTGGCAGTTTTTTTCGAAAAAAACCTGGATTTTATTTCTCCGGAAATAGAAACTGGGGGTTTGGGTCTTGCCCTCTAAAATGAAAAAATTGTAAATCATTTTAGGACCACCCTAGTGTACATACGTTCGAATACAAGACACGCCCACTCCCTTTTCCAGATACCCTTCCCCTCGACAGGTCCGTGTGTTTGGACTCGAACATGTGAAAATCTTATATAAATTGCATTGTTTCTATGTTTTAATTTCGAATATAATAACACGCCCATCTTATTCTTCTCAATCCTTTGAAAACCGACTTTTTACCGAAAATTTAACATTTCCATGTTAAGTTGAAAATTCATTTCGTTAGTTGATAATTTAAACATCTGGCTGGAACTTTCCTATTTTTAAATATCTTTGTGAAAATTAATGTATTTTCATAAAAATTAATCTTCTTAGGTAGAGAATTAATCTGTCCGTTTGAAAACCCAAGTGTTTGGTAAAGTATTATTATTTTTTAAAGATATTTTTTGGTGTTTAAAGAATTGTCATTTCAGTAAAAAATGCATTTATTTGGTCAGACATTTTACTATCCTGTTGAAAATTCGTTCTTATTAATTTTAAAATAAATGTTTAAACATCTTGTATAACGTTTAAAGCAGGTGATATCAAACGCATTATTTTTTAAAGGAAAATAATCATTTTTTCAAAATTTACCGAATTCAGTTTTAACAATTTTTTCGACAATAATTAAAGCAAGTTCAATTTTGTATCACTGTTCAAAATTGGTAAAGTTAGATTTGAAAAACCATTCTCTTAACTTTGAATTAATCAAAAGCTTTTATATTCTGCTTTTTATGTGTCAAAATAGTATTTTTAGTTAACTTTCATGAAAAAACTGCTAGACCAATAAAAATAAATGTATGGTGTTTGTTAATGAGTTTCCAAATTGAGTCAGAACTAAGATTATTCATAATTTTAGACTGGGAGTTTTCAAATATGACCAAATTTCAGCTGGTGGAAATTTCCAAGTTAGCTGAAATATTGCACTAATATATTTAAGAATCTGCAGTGGACTTGAGTAAAATATACTGCAAACTTTTCAATCAAATTTCACATAAACTTGAACATTAATTCTTTAATTTTCAAGTATAATAAAATATTGTTGGAATCGATATAACTTGGAGATTCCGAATATTATATTTATAAATTACTAAGTGTTAAATTTAAAAAAATGCCATACTCTGCATTTTAGTCCTCATTATGTACAATGGACTCCCGTAGACCAGGATCGGCTGCAGCAGATCGGCTGAGCGAAGGGAAGACGTGAAGAGGGCGGGGCGGGGGAGCGTGTACAGGTACCCAGGGCGGAATTGTAACTTGACGTACTGTTTCAAATCATCTTCGATCTTACTGGCACTTTTTAGATTCGTCATGAATCCAAACATACTCATTTATATCTATTGCTTCTCACGGTAAGGTAGATAAATGATTCTTTTCCAATTCCTCATTAGGGTGGGTCGAAAAACAAATACTTTTGGAATTTTGTGCATCTTGATTAAGTGTGCTCGAAAAAATGATTGATGAATTTTCTTATTCGCAGAGTTTTAACCTTTTCATGAGTTTCAATTTTTTCTACATAACTGAAGATCAGATAAGTCTTCAAGATTTGTTGCAGGTTTCAATCATTTTCATTTAGAAATAATTCTAATTAAATTGCCCCTGTTTTCGGAAAAAAATAATAGGTTTGTAAATAGGAGAAGAATTGTTTGGGGTACTTCAAAACTTTCCTGTGTAAAAAATCGACTAGGAAAAAAGTCGCCAAGACTCAAAAGTCGTAATTGGAAATACAGCAAATTAAAAAATATTTTGTTTGGGTATTTAATGAAATAATTGGTAAAACTTGTGGATGAAGCATTTTTCTGAGCAGACTCGCACCAGAAATTTTAAATCACAAGTGATCAAATTTATCTTATTAAATACCAAATTACAAATTTTGAAAAATTGTTGTAAATCTTATTTTGACTTCTAGATCTTATGGATTTTTTATAGTGTATTTCTGTGTTTAAAAAGTCCAGATATACTCAGACAAATCTTCAAACCACAAGTTATAAAGATTATTTCACTAAAGGCGTTAAAAAATTGTCTGAAAACGCCAAAAGAAACAAATTTCGGGTAGAACCTTTGCAAAATAAGAGCTTATTTGAGCATCCTATTGCTTATTGTTGCTCAAATGTTCGTTAAATAAAAAAATCAGCCCGCTTCGCGGGCACATTCCCAAGCGCACTGCGCGCGCGGCTCGCTTCGCTCGCTAGTTTGAGCGCACAGACCACAATGCGAAATTTTCTACATTCTATGTTAAAAACTATTATATCAAATGTCTATTACAATTTTTTTTGTGTATGCTGTAGTTGTTTAATCATTTTCCCTTTTCTTAAGTGAAGCTGAACACTTTTTTTTTAAATTTGTCATTAAATAAGGTTCTCCAAGTACCCACGGCCTTGAAGATTATATTCTCATTGCGATAATCGCGCTTCGCGCTTAACAGTTAGGTTATACAGGCTCTAATTTTTTAAATTTTGGGCTAAGGGGCCATCCATATACCACGTGGACACTTTTTCACCACTTTTTGACCCCCCCCCCCTCTTCACCTCATGGACAG
>NC_046664.1:124271470-124276526 GCF_010883055.1 Belonocnema kinseyi | reverse complement strand
ATGTCCGGGAGGTCGCGACAATTCCATGGATGTCATTTGAGTACTCACTAAAATTTCAGATTCTTTTGTTTTCATATGTCAACAGTTCGAAACTCGTTGACTGGCTAACAGTTGTTGGTGCATTTTGCAACAATTTATCGTTAAACTGGTCGGAAATTCGAATTAAAAAACGTCATTTTAGTACTCTTCAAACCCACGGGGAATGATTGTTTGGATGCTAAAAACTAACAATAAGTTTGACTGGCAGCTCCTTAATGGTGCCAAAGTTAACTAACAGACTGTGAAACATGTCAAAAATTCGAGTGAAAAAACGTAATTTTAATAGTCTTGAAACCCATTGGGGATGACTTTTTAGGTGCAAACAACTACCAAGAAGTTTGACTGGCAGCTCCTGAGTGGTGCCAAAAATGACTGGCAGGCTGTCAAACATGTCAAAAATTCAAGTCAAGAAACGTGATTTTAGTACTCTTGAAACCCATTGTTGCGAGCTGAGAATATACACAGAAAGTGAGATTTTCGTAGTTTCTGTTTTTATATACATATTATTTTGATAGAAGTATCCTACAGATGATAATTTTAGTTAATGAAAAGGACAAAACTTTCATACGGTTGTTGATTAAAATGTCAGTCAACTTTGGCACTACTCAGGAGCTGCCAGTCAAATTCTTTGTTAGTTGTTTGAACCAAAACAATCATCCTCAATGGGTTTGAAGAGTATTAAAATGATGTTTTTTCACTCGAATTTTTGACATGTTTGAAAGTTTCCCAGTTAACTTTGGAACCACTCAGGAGCTGCCAGTCCAATTCTTGTTAGTTGTTTGCACCAAAACAATCATCCTCAATGGGGTTGAAGAGTACTAAAATGACGTTTTTTCACTCGAATTTTTGAAATGTTTGGCAGTTTCCCAGTTAACTTTGGCACCATTCAGGAGCTGCCAGTCAAACTCATTATTAGTTTTTAGCATGCAAACAATCACTCCCCATGGGTTTGAAGAGTACTAAAATGTCATTTTTTCACTCGAATTTTTTACATGTTTGACAGTCTGCCATTTAACTTTGACACCACTCAAGAGCTGCGAGTAAAACTTATTGTTAGTTTTTAGCATCCAAACAATCATTCCCCGCGTGTTTGAAGAGGACTAAAATTACGTTTTTTCACTAGAATTTTTGACTAATTTAACGATAAATTGTTGCAAAATACACTAACAGCTGTTAGTCACTCAACGAATTTCGAACTGTTGACTATGAAAACAAAAGAATCTGAAATTTTAGTGAGTACTAAAATGACGTCTATAGAATTTTCTTGAGCTCCCGGACTATAAGAAGTCCAAAAGGAGCGAGAAATTGGCTGAAAAAATTCGAATAAGCTTAGGAACATAAGCTTAAACATGATTTGAATTTGAAAGAAAAAGTCGTGAAAAAAATGAAAATAAAAATTATATTGTGCGGGAACACAATATAAAAATTGGAGTATACCTCGAGTATACCTTGTCTCATTTCAGTATATTTTCCATAGATTTAGGGAAATGTGTGCCCACGTGGATTCTCGCTCGACCCCCCTGATCCCCCTCGTGGACAAGCGTGGAAGTTTGACATCCCCACCCCCTAAAGTGTCAACGTGGTATATGGATGGCCCCTAATAAAAAAATTCGGCTAGAATAGTTTTGAAATATATTTGGTAACTAGTCAAAATTTTGAATGCAATTTTTGGATCTAGGAAAAAAATAAATTTGTATATTTTTTGAAAATTTTCAAAATTTTGAAAAGTATATAACTTTTCTAATTTTCATGAGAATTAAAAATTTTATTTGGATAAATTGCAAGCCTTTTACCCATCTATAAGAAACTTTGACAAAAAATTTTTATAATATTAGGAAAAAAAAATTTGAAAATTTTGAAAATGCTATAATTTTTTTAATTTTGGGCTAATCGAAAAAATCGGCTAGAATAGTTTTAAAATACATTTGGTATCTAGTAAAAATTTTGAATGAGATTTTTGGATTTATGAAAAAAATAATTTTTCATATTTTTTGAAAAGTGTATAACTTTTCTAATTTTCATCCATATAAACAATTTTATTTAGATAATTTGCAAGTCTCTTATCCACCTATAAGAAACTTCGACAAAAATTTAAAAAATTTTAAAAATTAAAAAAAAAACAAATTTCAAAATTTTGAAAATGCTCCCAATTTTTTAAATTTTGGTTTGAAATATCTTATTAACGAACTTATCCTTCATTTTGGGTACCTTCAGAAGTGTATCAAATGCGGACTCGATTGAACAAATCCTTCAAAAGTTAACGTGCCTATAAAATTCAGGTAACCATACATACAGACATACAGATATACAGACATGCAGACATACAGACAGACACTGACGAAATTTTATGATTTTTGGATTCTGTGAGTGCTGAAACGTTAAAATGGAGAATAATACACCTTGGATATTTACGACGGATCGTCCAAGTATTACGTGCCATTCTAAGGGTCTGCTCCAACGTTACAAAGTGTCACATAGAAGTGGGTTCGCAAAGATTTTGTAACACTTGACACTGTCCAGATAAAAGAATTAAATTTAAATGCTTATCGATACATGAAATACCAATCCTTTCGATACAAAAAATTGATTTGGTGAAATTTAAACCAAAGAGTTAAATTTTCAAGCCGAAAAAACTAATTTTCAACCAAAAAGATTATTTTTAGCCAAGAGAAATGAATTTTTAACCGTGAAAAATTACTTTTCTACAATAGAAGATAAATTTTGAAACGAAAACAAAGAATTTCAAGAAAATACATGTATTTTAAACTAAAAAGGATAAGTTTAAAAAGAGAATTGTTTAACCAATAATGGCATCGTTGAACTTTCAGCTTAAAAACTAATTTTCACCAAAAAGATAAATTCTGAACCACTTGCATCCAATGGAGAATGACGAATTGTCGACAAAATAATTAAATCTTTAACAAAGATGGTGCATTTTGAAGAAACAAGAGTAATGTTAAAATCAGTTGGACGAATTTTGAACAAAATACTTGGATTTTCTACAAAATAATTGAATGACAAACTTAGATAAAAAATTACACAAAAAATTACATTTTCACAAAGAAAAAATATTTTCCAACCAATTATTTACATTATCAAAAAGTGGAATGAAACTTTTGAGATAAAAAAATTTACCAAAAATACCAATGTTCCACAAACACGTTCACTTACGACCAAATAGCTGAGTCATAAACTTAACAACCACACACTTAATGAGTTTATTAATTTTTTTCAATAAGGATGAGGATAATAAAGAAAACTTATCCGTTATAGTGAATCTGATAAATTTAAAATGTTGAAATAAAATTTATGTTGATAAGACTGGTAGGAGACTGAAAACTCACATTTTTTAACATAAACGGGATTGTGAATTAGGCAATCAAAATACTCGTTTGGTGTAATGTGAATGGCAATCTGATCAAACTATTTTATAAAAGAGTGATATATAAACTAAAAAAAATTAATGCAACTCTTAAATAAAAGTTACTTTAAAGCACTTTTCATTTGGGTCTTCATTATAATATCAGCCTTTATTAATTACTCTTTGAAAATTGACTTTATCTCTTAATCTACTCGTTAGTTCTCTTTGTCCTTCCAAATAAAAAAATTTTGGTTCGGTTATTATTTTTTTTGTTATGTAGTAAAATTTTTCTTTTGAAGCCCCTGAATTTGAAGGCCTCACGTTTAATGTTTTGAAGCGCACTTTTCAAACCACAGTTATTTTTAAACTTTAACCTTCAATAATAAAAAACAACTAATTTTGGTTTACTCTGAAATTATGTTCTTTTATCTTAGAAAATAACGAAAGATTGAAATGTCTTGGACGGCTTTATTAATATCACTTCAGGTAAATTAAAAAAATTCATGGGCAACTGAATCCACTATTATTTTTATTCGACCGTATGACCAATAACACAGTTTTAAACGATTTGACTTCATCAAAATTGGAATAATTAACTTTATGGGAAATTAAAACTAATTTAAAAAAAAACTCCACACAAACCATAGACAAATTTCCAAGAAGATAGTTATATTTGACAAAAGAGTTTAGTTTTTATAAAAAATTTGAATTTCTAGCAAAAAAATTCATTTATGTCCAAATAGTTGAATTTTTTACTTGTAAGCGACACAGTTTTAACTAAAAGTTAAATGAAATTTTCTAGATAAAAAAATTATTTTTCAACAAAACAAAAGAATTTTTAACAACATAGCTACAGTTTCAAACAAATAGTTTATTCTTAATTCGACAATATAATTATCAGCTAAAACAATTTTTTCAGCTAAAAATCGGATTATCAATCACTTGCAATAATTAAAAAATGACGATTTTTTTACCAAGTAGGTGAATTCTTAACCAAAATTATAAATTTTTTAAAATCAAGATTAGTTTTATGACCAAAAAGACCAATTTTCAACAAAAAACTTAATTTATAATTATATAGTTGTATCATAAACTTATAAGGGAGAAAATTTCAACTGAAAGTGGAATAATAAACTTTTCAGATGAAAAAAATTAATTTGCATTGTAAAATGTGAATGCTTAAGAAAGAATTTTATGACGACATAGTTGAATTTTTAACCTATAAGCGACATATTTTCAACCTTAGAATGAAGTATAAAAACAATTTTTTTTGGGTAAATTTTTTTTTATTTTTCAAAATAATCTCCTTGGAGCTCTATACACTTGGTCAATCGCTTTTCAAGTTTTTTTAATCCTTCAGAAAAGTGCGTTTTCGGAAGTTCCTCAAAATAAGCACTTACAGAGGCAATGACGTCTTCGTTGTCTGGAAATCTCTGTCCACCGAGCCATTTTTTCAAGTTTGGAAATAAGAAAAAGTCACTGGGGTCTAAATCTGGTGAATACGGTGGGTGTTCGACCAATTCGAATTTTAGTTCTTCAATTGTAGCCATTGAGACGAAGCATGTGTGAACTCGGGCGTTGTCGTGATGAAAGAGAATTTTTTTTCTCGTCAAATGTGGTCGTTTTTTTTTAATTTCTTCTTTCAGCTGCTCTAAT
>NC_046664.1:124261338-124271370 GCF_010883055.1 Belonocnema kinseyi | reverse complement strand
CCATATATCTAGTCGGGAGTGGTGCTGACTGAAAACAGATGATTTGGAGCGATTCGCGCGCCATATGCTGGCATTCTAAGGACTTATTGAACTACCCTCGTAGAAATAAGTAGTTTAATTTGTAACAAAAAATATGTATGCTCAAGAAAAATGTTAATTTACGGCCAAACAGTTAATTTTTTAAACAAAATTGATGAAGTTTTAACCAAAAACGGAATCACTCAATTTTAGTTTAAAAACTTTTTTTCGACAAGAAATCGAATAATCAACCAGTTGTATTCAATAAATAAGGACATTTTTTTGACAAAGATGTTTAAACCTTTAATCAAAATCATGAATTTTTTAAACACAAGATTCATTTTATGACGAAAAAGACCAATCTTCAACCAAAAACATAATATATGATTGAATAGCTGAATCCTAAACTTATATGGGAGATATTTTTAACCGAAAGTGGAATAATAAACTTTCGCTACAAAAAGAAATTTTTTAAAAGTAAAAAAGTTTCAATAAAATAGGTAAATTTTCAAATGAATAGTTTCATTTTCAGCCAAAAATATAAATTTTAAGAAAAAAGTTAATTTACGACGATATGGTAGGATTTTCAATCTATAAGCGACATATTTTAACCAGAAGTGAAATAAAACTTTATAGATAAAGAACACTATTTTTCGTCAGAAACAAAGGATTTCCAACAACATAGTTTTAAATAAATAGTTTATTTTTAAGCCAGCCATATGAATTCTCAACAAAAATTTTACTTTACGGACAAATAGTTTAGTCATAAACTTGGAAGGGATACTTTTTCAACCAAAAGTGGAATAATGAACTTTAGCAAATAAAAAGTAGTTAAAAAAATCAGTTCAACCGTGAGCAAAAAATGTGAATTTTCAAGAAAATAATACACAACCAAAAAAAAAAAATTCAACCAGATAGTTATATTTTGAAGAATAGTTTAATTTAAAAAAAAAAGTTAAAATGGTTAAATTTTCAAATAAATAGCTTAAGTTTAAATAAAAATATGAATTTTTAACACAAAAAGTACATTTACGACCAAAGTGTTGAATTTTCCATAAACAATTAACGAAGCTTCAACAAAATTGTTACATTTTCAAATAAATAGTTTAATTTAAAACCAAAAATATGAATTTTTAACAAACTATAAATTCTTATCCTATTGGTTCACTTTTCTACCAAATTTGCAAATTCGTATGCCAAAAAGTCAAATTGTCTACAAAAAACTTTATTTTTCACCAAATAGCTGAATTTTTAAGTAAAACCATGTATGATAAATAAAATCATACATATTTTACAATTTCATGAAATCTCAATGATTTTCAAATTTCGGTATCAAACATTTTCAATCTTTAAATTCTGACACTAAATTCGGATTCAGCGGTCCTAAATACGTATAGAATATAGATACTCATTTTTATAAAAATCGAATTATTTTTAAATTTTACATTTAGGATTGATCCTGACTATATGTGATTAGCCGAATGTCGGCCGGCGAAAGGCACCGGCCGATTAACTGACAGTGAATGCAGAGTTGCCAAATCGCCGAGGCGGGAACGTTTGCAGTATATCTGCAATTTTACTCATATACGATAGAGGTGTCAACGTGCAGGTCGAAGATACCGTTACGGATGAACGTTGTCACGTCAGAACGTTTTTTCGCCAAATGCACTAGGAGTCCATCTAAAATGGATTTGAAAAGGCATGGATATGAAAAGGCATGGGAGTCCTTTTTGTGACACTACAGCTCCTCAACGAACGTTATATTCGTCCGTTGTTAAAGTAAATTGTTCGTTAAAATTTGGAAATCGGAGTACTGGTGCACTGCATAAAAGTTCTTCTTTTCGTATTAGGTTGGTCAGAGGTTTTGCTATTGTGGAAACGTTTTTTATAAATTTTCTATAGTATTCAGCTAATCCTAGACATGATTGAATTTGTTTAACTGTAGTTGGATTTTTTAAATTTTTTACCGCTTCTGTTTTTGCTGGATTAGGTTAAACTCCATTGGTTGTGATCAAATGACCTAAATATTCTAATTCCGGTCTAAGGTATTTGTAATTAGATGGTTCTAAACATAATCTTAAATTGTTAATTCTTTTAAGAATGTCGATTAAATTCTTGTTATGTTCATCTAGTGTTTTACCGAATACTACTATATCATCGGTATAAACAAAGATTTATGTCCTATAAGTCCTCTAAAGGCATTGTCCATCATACGTTGAAATGTTGCAGGTGCGTTTTTTAAATCCAATGGCAGTATGTTATATTTGAAATGTCCTTGAGTTGTTGAAAATGCTCTAAACTTTTTAGATTTTTCTTCCATCGGGATCTGGTGAAATCCTGCACTCATGTTGAATGCAGAGAAAGGTTTAGCTTTTCCTAAGTAGTCGAGAATATAATCAATCACTGGGAGAGGTTATACGTTCTGGTCGGTATCTTCATTGATTTGACGATAATCTACTACCATCCTAAGTTTCTTTCCTTTTTTTGGTACAACCCATAGTGGTGAATTAAACGGAAATTGTGATTGTCGCATTATTCCTTTATCTAATAATTTTTTTGTTTCTTCTAAAGTAAATTCTCTGTATTTTTCAGGTCATTTATGTGACCTAAGGTTTATTAGCTTACCTCAACTCAAACTGATCTTATGCTCGGTTAACGTTGTACACGGTAGTGGGTCTGTATCTAATGTGAATATTTCATTATATTTAACTATTGTCTTTTTTATTTCCTCTATAACCTGATTTTCAATGTGATCTCATTTTGAATTTTTTAATAGTTATGTTATTTTTTCTGATTCTTTTTTATTTCCTTTTTTAGGATTGTAAATTTCATCTTGTGATTAACTAGACAATGTTTTCTCATAATTAATAGTGTTTGGTATATTTATCGGTTTCACGTTATAATTAAATAATGGTAACACTATTTTATCATTTCTTATTTGATAAATACCATCCGATACTCTTTCTTGATTTTCTATCAAAATATTTCCATCTTCCTGTGCAATTAAAGGGGTAATTTTATGTCATCTAAAATTAGGAATTGTGCTGTGAGGGCGTACCTATGAGATTTTTTAAAGAAAGGTAGACCAATAATTCCAGCTTCTGGTAGCGAAAAATCGTCATCTAACATATGAAAAAGATGTTTTTTCCTTGCATATGGTATATAGCCTGCTTCTAATGACTGGTGTCGATCATTACCCATTGCAAATTTCTTAAGGAATTTTATTTTTTTAATTCATTAGATAATTCGCTCTCCTTTATAATGTTAATCGATGCTCCTGAGTCAACTAGTGAGTTGAATTCTCTGCCATTTTCTCTTCTTCCTCTAATGGATAATAATTGTCCACATACTGCTGATATTTGGCTGAGTCCTCGTATTCTATCTGTTCCATTCTTTCATCTTTCGTCGTTACTCGGTTTTTCGAAGTAATTTCCCTCTTCTTCCTGTTCTTTTGTTGTCCTGATCTTATTTTGAGGTGATCGTTTGGGTTTTCAGTATTCTGAAAATTTGGAAATTTAACATAGCATTGCGCTGCTAGATGTCCTAATTTTCCACATTTATGACATTTCATTTGCGATCGATCGATTGGTGGAATATGTCGGTTAGGTATTTTAAATGAAAGTGATGTTGAATTTGCCTGATGCCTAGGTATAAATGTTGAAATTTGTGGCCATGAAAACTGGGGTATAAGTTTATTCGAACTTGGTTTTGTTATTCTATATTTATTTTTCTCCTTAATCCATATTTGTGCCTCTAATGCTTCTTTCAAATCTTCATTTAAACTTTCAGGTTTCATTGGCCTTATTTGGTTTGAAATTTCGTCGCGTAAATTCATAATGATTTTTTAACTGCCGCCTTTTCTTCCATTTTCAACGCAATTTTTCTTTCCATTCCCGAACTGTGTTTCGATTGTAGAACGTAAGGTTATTCATTAAAAACGCTTCTGCAGCTTTGACTATAAATTGTTGTATGGCTTCAAATCCTTGTCGCACATTTTCTAACTTTGATCTGCATAACTCCACTGAAGTGGTTATGCTTTGATTTGATTTTAAAGCCGAATATAAGACCTTAAAATTATTTAATCGAGCATGTCTAATAGCTCTTTTGGCTTTCACCTACAATTCGTTCATTTAAACTATATCCATACGTAAATTGGGGTTGTCACACTGCAATCGTGCGCGTTTAATTGTTTTTATGAAATTGTTGACTCGTACGTCGTCGTTCCCATTCAAGGTTTCTACCGTACTTATTATATCATTAGCCGGGATTAAATTAATACGGACTTGGACTTATCCGAGTTCGTGCTGGTTCAATGACTAATTCGGTGAGATGGTCTAGTGAGTGGTGGAGTTAAAGGGTTGAGTGGAGTGGATTTATTGATTCGACCAGTTGAATCAGTGAGAGGGTGTTATTCTTGTACTCTCGCAGGGTTCAGAGGCGTGCGCGATTACTTAGTTAGAGTTGTTCGTTTTTTTTCCCGTCTTTGTTTTCTTGGGTTTCGTTGTCCGCGAACTTTTCCTCGCCAGATCTACCGGAGAGTATTTCTGCTTTGAATCCTAACGGTCTTCCTATTGTCGCGATTCCTGTAATTCTTCTGTCATTCGCTTTAGATAAAGCATTCACATATACGAGGTGTGTTCAAAAAGTAAGGTGACTTTTCAAATTTTGTGGGCTACGTACATTCAACTTTTAAATTTTTTGTTTTGTTGTGTTGGTACACTCGTCACGATCATATGTTCACAGTTTTGACTATATAGCTCGTGTTGTTTTTCTGTCAGAGGCGTAAGAGGTTAGAAGGGTTTGGTGTGCTCGGCGATTTTCTTCTTTCGAAAAAAATGGAGACAAGAGTTTGCATTAGATGTTGTGTGAAATATGGAATCCAGTGCTTTAAAACTTTTGAAATGTTGACAGTTGCAGACGGTGAGTCTACTCTGAGTAAGAAAAATGTGTATAAGTGGTACAAGCTGTTCCAAGAAGGCCGAGAGGATGTCGAAGACGAACCTCGCCCTGGACGTCTCAGCACGTCAACAACAGATGAAAACGTTTAAGCAGTGGAAGAAATGTTGTTAAAAAAAAGCCGAATTATCATCAGAGAATTCGCTGAAGATGTTGGCATATCGATTGGCTCATGCCATGCTATCTTTTCGGACGTTTTTGGGCATGAGACGTGTGTCAGCGAAATTTGTTCCAAAACTGCTTAATTTTGATCAAAAGATGCATCGCATGACCATTGCTCAGGAGATGTTGAATGAAGTAAATAATGATCCTGATTTTCTCAAAAGGGTTATAACTGGCCCCCAGTGACCTTTTTCTTTTCCCAAAACTGAAGAGACCTATGAAAGGACATCGATTTTCAACGATTGAGGAGATAAAAACTGCATCGCTGAAAGAACTCGAGGCTATACCATAAAATGATTATCAGAAGTGCTTCGATGATTGGGAAAAGCGTTGGCACAAGTGTATTATATTTGAGGGGGATCACTTTGAAGGGGACAACATAAATATTGAGGAATAAATGAATATTTTTTTAGAAAACCATAAAGTCACTTTATTTTTTGAACACACCTCGTATTATCACGTCATTTACATTGTTCTCCAGTCCGCCAACCCTTGCCAATATCATTTTCAGCAATTCATCAATGGTCAAGGGTTTAGAGAATTGGGTTCTATTAACGTTAGGGAAAGATGCTCAGGGCATGTTTTCTGTAATATGGAAAGGGTAATTGATTTTATCTACTGTCTGTCGAGTCTGAATCTGTTAACGTCTCATCCGTTGCGTAACATTTATTCTCTCTATAATATTTAAAATTCAGGTTGCCTAATTTCCTTTCAATTTTCCTTTACCTAATTTTTCTTCTGTCCAACTTTATCCACCTAATTTCAATTTTCCTGAATTTTCTTTTGGCCTAACTTTCCGTTTTTCTGATTAAATTTCGGTAACAGTTTTTTCCTTTTAAACAATGAGACTGCCTCACAGGGCTATTTCCCACGTACATACAAACTCAAGTAATTTTTTGTTTTGTAAGGAACACAAAGGCCAGGGAGCACCATACGTGTGTGTACCGTCGCAAGCCTAATGGGTTTAAATAGTTTGAAGACAAATTTATACCATTAAAATGTTAAAAATTTGCTTCTCACAACAATTAACCCTTGCAAAATTATCTAAAACTTCTTAAAGACTAATCTTCCTTATTCACTGTCTCTTTTCTCAGTAAACCGTAGAATCCTCGTTGTTACGTCTTTCCGCCGTAGGTCTGTTGCCTGGCGTAGATCGATATTTCCTGGGCGTTGGCTACTAGAATTACGTGTTCAATTGTTTTACATAGTATAGTACCCTACTTAGTTCAGGCACTAGTTATAACAATGAACAGTAGTTTTCTGGCTAACGGGCCTCACCTTAGCAAAGTTCGGGGTTAGTCGTGAGATTCGTGGAACTCTCCTCGCTGTCTTTAATGACTTCCGTAGAATTTCGAAGTTTCTTTTTTAAAATATTGATATTCCGTAGAAGTGGACTCTTTGAAGAACTATCCTGGCAGGATCACCAGATAATATTATGCCTTAATGGGTCAGGATCGCCAGAAGTATTAGCCACTTCAAATAGATATAATATAAGTATATTTAAGAGCAGCAGGTTACAGTGTGTCTTAGCGAAGCGGGTGGCGAGAACTCCTGCCCCGACCCGAAGGGGTGGTTTTTATAGGTTTTTATCGATTAGCGCTTCCAGAACCTTCTACTAGTCATACAAGCCACAAGAAATACATGCGCAGATGCGTGCTAAAGGCGGGTGTACATTGTATTGATTATTCTTGATGCGGGCTACAATTATTGTATAGAGAGTATTTCTTAAACCATAATATTTAAACGCCAGAATTAGAATCCCTTAATACTCTAAATATAGAATGATTATTAGATGAAAGAAAAAAATGTTTAACTCATGTAATTTCAGTTGTTTAAAGTTATTTTTTGAGAAACTCTATGCCTTTTTACTGATTTCTAGAAATTTAATAATTTTGAGATGGAATTAACCATAAACCCAAATTGAGGAATAAAAATGTTCACAAAAAGCCTAATGTTGGAGAAGTTTTTGGAGTTTCGAGGAATTGCGGAATGGTCGTACAAAAGGGAAACTCGATTAGAAAGAGAAGGTATAGAAAGCATAGTTGGAAATAGAAGGACAAATAGGTATGGAATCAGTCCATTCGTTCGTACGTTCCATCTTTTTCAATTCACTCAGCAAGTTTTTACATGTGAGTAAGATCTTTCAAATTTTAAATACTCTGACCTTTATCTAACGGAAACAATAGTTAGAAAGCGTGAATTTAAATAATATATAAAATGGTTGGGATTCGACAATTCGCATAATAGTTGGATAAGTAACTCAATATTATAAAACAAGTCCATGTGTATGTATGTGTACATTAAATATTTTACTAATAAAGAAATAATTTTCCAGTTAAATAAATGTGTTTTTATAATCATGTACATTCCCTTAAAAATTAGTGAATGAGTGAATTCTACTCCTGTTACTAATTTTTATTTAATTTTGACCGAATTTTCAGATTTATTTTATACATATTTCTCGCATTTTTTCTTCTTCTTCTTCATCTTCTTCTTCAGAAGAACAAGAAGGAGAAGAAGACCTTTTTTATGAATAATTAAAAAATTATTATATATTTCTAATATTATTTGATATTACAATAATTACAATTTGATATTAAAATCAGATTTATCATGTAACTAATGCATGTTTGGGCGAAGGCACGCGTTTCCGAGTGTTGATCCAAAAATTTTGCACCACTCAATTTAAAAATAGTTTAAGTATAAGTCCTTGAAGTATTTCTAATACTGAAAATATTTTCTTTCATATAGATACCCTGAAAAATGATTTTAGCTTTAAAATTTAATTATAATTCGAAATAGTCGAGTTTGAAAAAAGTCAAGTAAGGTAAACGTCACGGTAATCGTCATGTCAGTTTTCGTTTTTTTATTCAATTTCAATGAATGTCAATTCTATTAGCCAGTAGAAAATACTAAAAATAAGTTGCTTTTATCATCAAATGATACATCTTACATACTTTTTAACAATATCGAAGCGTCCTAACGGTAGGGTGCCAAAGCACGCGACACGACTTGACGGTACTTAACCACAAATAAAAGCAATACAAAAATAACTGAGAAGTTAGCGCTAGAAAGTCTTGCTCGCGTAATTGAGCAAGATGAGGCTAGAAGTTGGCCAAAACTAAAAGGTGCTCACTCGCTTCATCAAATCATGAAAGTTCCATCTTGTTCAATTCCGCGATCTAAAACTTTCTAGTTCTTACTCCTTGGTTAGCTTTTTATTGTCGATATTTTTGGATAAGTATCATCTAGTCGATCGCGTGCGTTGGCATCCTATCGTTAGGACGCCTCGATATATTCAAATTGTAACCAAGTGTCAGGATTACTCAGAACTGTACGATAACTGGGACATTCACCTCAAACATTTGTAAATCTTTTAATTGTAAAATGAAAAAAAAATCAGATAGAACAACAATTCTCTACACGGATTTAAGACTCAAGTGACTCAGTTTGTAATGTTGCACTTTTAATTGTTGAAGTCAGAATATTTTAATTTGTTGTTGATCATGCTGGAGTATTCTGATATTTAATAATTTAGCTTCGCATATCTCACTTCAGAGTTTTCACTTGTAAGACTATTTTTTTAAATACTGTATATTTTTTTAACTCTATACAATTATATCTGTGTATATTCACTTTTCTTTGGTTCTTTCCCGCATGGAAAAGCTTCAATAGGTGAAGCGTAGGGTGCACCAGATCACGCACCAGGTAGCTTGGCAGGTATTCTACGAGAACTATTTCAAATTTTAAAATGTTCCAACAACCAATATAACTAAAAATTGTGAGTCAAAGATCCGGGTGCACCAGATCGAGCACCAGGTAGTTTAATACCTATTCTACGATAACTTTAAAAAATACTAAATTTGGTGAATAACGAAAAAAATTACAGAGGGGGTAAATATCAGGAACAAATACAAAATAACTACGTGAATTACGTTTTGAACGACCTGCTTTTCGACTTGGTGCACTCTGATGGTCCATATAACATTTTTAGTTATTTTGCACATTGGAACAATTTCATTTTTGAAAATGTTTTCGTAGAATACGTGCTAAACTACTTGGTGAGGGACCCCGTGCCCCGAGCTCGTCGATTCAAGATTGGTAGTTATTTTGACAGTTAGCACAATATAAATTTTCTTAAAGTTCTCGTAGAAAACGTGCTAAATTACCTTTTGCGCGACCCGATATACCCGGGTTGTCTCATCATTTGGAATTGCTTTCGATATTCACTAAACTTAAATTTTTTAAATTTCTCGTAGAATACGTGCTGAGCTACCTGGTGCATTATTTGATGCACTGGGGTCGTCGCCTCACCATTTTATATTGTTTTCGTTATTCACAACAATTAAATTTGATAAAATTTCTCGTAGAATACGAGAACTTACTATCAGATTGTCGACACACAATTTTGAGTTATTTTCGCTTTTGTAACAATTTGAATTTTTAAAAGGTTTTCGTAGAATACGTGCTAAGCTACCTGGTGCACGACCCGGTGCACCAGGATATTCGACTCACAATTTTTAGTTATTTTGGCTGGTGGCACATTAAAATTTTTTAGATAGTTCTCGTAGAATAAGGGCTAAACTACCTGGTGCGTGATCTGATGCACCAGGGCATTCGTCTCACAGTTTTTAGTTGTTTTGGCTGTTCAAACAATTAAAATTTTGAAAAAGTTCTTGTAGTACACGTGCTAAATTACTTGATGCTTCACCCGGTGTATCCTGGTCGTCGAATCGCCATTTGGAGTTGTTTTCGTTATTCCCAAACTAATTCAGACATGTAAAATAACATAGAAATGAGAAAGCTATATCTGAATACATATTTCAAGTACATAATTCCCTCAGAGTGTGAAAAATTTATTCTTAACAACGCTAATCAATTATCTGTATACATGTA
>NC_046664.1:124243480-124261238 GCF_010883055.1 Belonocnema kinseyi | reverse complement strand
TTTGATTCGTCTAGAATCAAATTGAAGGGTCTATGACAAAGCCACCGAACGCGTCCTCGGGTTGCTGATAGAGGGTCTCAGTACCAAGGGTTTCTGCTGAATATGGTTACAAAAATAAATAGGCAGAACTGCATAACAGAACTGCATGCTGCGTGGTGCGAGAAACACCCGGAGCCATCGCACTTTTCGCAGCAACGCCTGCGAAACCATGCCGTAATACTCTGAAAAAAGGGGCTATGTAAGCGGAACGCCTACTCTATCACAGCTAGAACAAGCCGGAAACAGAGAAAGAGAGGCGACACTAAGACCAACCGCGGGCAGGTATCCAATAGAGAAAGAGCGATGCTTTATAACCTGGAGAAACATCAACACCAAGGTTTCTCTCAACCCTAAGGATCTGGCTGAAATGGACGATGAGCTTCGTGGAAATTTTTCCGAAGAATCCGACCCTTAGGCTATCAATTATTGTGTGCATAATGCAGCGAGAGCTTTGGCCCATGCGAACCGTAAAACAAAACCAACGGCTGATCATAAGACCAAAAGGCGAATGCATCAAATTGCCATAAAGATAGGCTGGGCAAGACAGTACGCGTCCCGCATGCAGTGTGTGATTGACTACATCACATCTGGTAGGAATTTTACCGCCAAGGTTCGAAAGTTAGCGCGCGAACTCCGGACCCGTTATCACACACTTAAAAAATCAAAGCTGCTGACCATCAGGCAGCATATTGTTGAAAAAATACGGATACTATCTGATTCTAAGAGAAGTCTAGAGTGGAGCGAGAGGTGGGTCAGAGAAAATCAACAGTTTCTCTCGGACCCATCTCGAATCTTCCAAGACCCTCCAGTTACTGTCGACCACCCGCCCAAACTAGAGGAGGTCGAAGTGTTTTGGAAAAAAGTCTACGAAGTACAGCATACCAGACTGGACGAAGATTCAGAAAATATAAATAGCTTCAAGGAGCTGTGTGTTGCCCTCATAACATCTGATCAAGAATGCCCACCCATTACTACCGAGAAGGTGAAAAAATAATTAAAAGGGATGAAGAAGTATTCCACACCGGGACCAGATTGTATCAAAACCTTCAGGTGGAAGAAGTTTCCTTCAACCCATCAGCATTGGACCCGTATGTTCACCTCATATTTAAAGTCGGAAGAGCCGATTCCGGTGTGGTTGGTGGAAGGACACACAATACTCCTGCCGAAAATAGGCAACTTAGCTGAACCGAAGAATTACAGGCCAATCACTTGTCTGAACACACTGTACAAGATATTCACAGCTATCGTAAATGATAGGATTGTAGGGGGAATTAAATCTGTGTGGCAAGAAATGTATGAACAACGAGGCTCAAAGAAAGACGTTGCGGGATGTCGGGAGAAACTGCTCATCGATAGATGTGTCTTCAAAGATGCAGCATTCTACCAGTGTGACCTATCGATGTCCTGGATTTATTATCGGAAAGCTTTAGATTCGACCTCCCATAGACTTATCATCTGTCTTTTGGAAAGTTTGATGGTTCATCCACAAATCGTTAGGTGTATAGAGAGATTGATTTCGCTTTGGAAAACCAGATTTACTATCTTATCTGGAAAAAATCGTGAGACAATTAACAAGGTCACCTTTCAGAGAGGTGTATTTCAGGGCGACACCATGAGCCCACTCCTCTTTTGCCTTACATTATTGCCACAATCTCTAGCACTTCGCCATTCCGACGGGTACTTGTGCGGCAAACCTGCAGATCGAAAGTATAAGTTCACTCATGTATTTTACATGGATGATCTTAAAATCGATGCTAAAAAGAAAGAGCAACTACATCTAGCTCTATGGATTTTCGAACGATAGACTAAGGAGATTGGAATGGAATTTGGGTTAGACAAATGCGCCAAGGTTTATTTGAAACGAGGAAAACTTAATTGCATCCCTGAAGATCCTGAGCTCGTTGATAGAAGCGCTATACGACACCTTTGCGCCGGAGAGACATATACATACCTGGGCGTGCCACAGAGCCGCATTCAGGATGTTACATCTATAAAGGATACTCTCCAAAGCAGATACAAACGTCTCATCCGGCAAATTTGGTCTTTCGAACTGTCAGCGAGGAACAAAGTATCTGCAACCAACATGCTTGCCATCCCAGTAGTACTCTATTCATTTGGAGTAGTTCTATGGACGAAGAGCGAGCTCAGATACCTTGATATCGGGACAAGAAATGTTATGCACATGAACGAAAGAATGCATATTAAGTCTTCTGTTCCGCGACTGTACATCGCACGCCGTCAAGGTGGTCGCGGAATATTGAGTCTTGAATGTCTTCACAATAGGATTATTCTGGGTACAGCACATAGAATCGCAAATGAAACGGACTCTCGAGTACTCACTCCTGAAAGCCCGGATTAAGAAAGCACAAGTGAAAAACTTTCGCGAACAACTCCTCAAAAAGAAGATGCACGGTATCTTCCACAGAAATGTGGAGGGTCAGTCAATGTCGTGTGAGCTAAGGTTTGCTTTACTTAAATCGCCCGGTTTGAAGTCTGGTACGGGGGGTTTCATTTTGGCATGCAAAGACGGTGTCATTTCCACATTAACATACCGTCGCCACATTTTGAGCCAAGAGATTCCCAATGGTAGTTTCAGGGCATGATATGCACACCCCGAGCATTTAGCTCACATACTATCTAGTTATCCTACTCATGCGGGAACGACCTACATCCAAAGGCACAATGCGGCACTAAGAGTGCTTTATTACCATCTCCGTGACTTTTACGGCATTAACCTTAATATCACTCCTCTAAATGCTCCTAGGTAAATCGAGTCAATTGTCGAGAATGGTAAGTGCCACATATACTGGAACTTTATATCCTCGATAATTGTCTCTGTTGCACACTCGAGGCCTGACATGGTTCTTCTTGACTTCGAGAAGCGAACCATGTTCGTCATCGAATTTTCGGCACCAGCAGACAAAAACATCATAGTCAAGAAGAATGAAAAAAAAGAGAAGTATAGAGACCTTATAAGGGAGTTGCAACGATTGTACCCGGAATATTCTGTTAAACTAATCGTCCTTATCGTCGTTTTTTGTCAAGAAAATAAATAAATATACTTTAATATAAATTAAAGTAATATGTGAGGTTGTTATTCATTTAAAAACATCGGAACTATTCACCTTTTTTAATATTTGATCACATTAATGGGGTTTCAGTTTTTACTATGATTCTTTAATTGAATGTGCAAAAATATTATTTTATTATGATTGCTAAATTGACATGGTAGAGGGCTGCCAACCCTAAAATATGTGTATTTCACTGAATCAATAAGTAACCTTTTCATGATTGTAAGTGACCCATTTAAAGCTATCTGAATCAGTAAAATTTCACTAACTTAGATTTAGGGAGTAGTATTATCCGTATTTATACCTATATTTTCCTGATACAATGGTCGTTTTCGTTCCTAAATTTTAATTGTAGCTTTTATATCTGAAAAATTTTATAAACTGGATACCCTATAAATTTTAAAATTTCGAATTTTAAATAGTTTAAAATTGAACAGCTCAAAATCCGGAAAGTTCACACTTTAAGTCGAAACTAAGCCAAGTAAAAATTAAAATATGAGCATCTATAAATGGATTAAAATATTTAAAAACAATTATTATTTGAAATTCGTATGAGGAGTCTTATCATTTATATATATGTCTTCAATCCATTAATTGATTATCTAAGGTTGTTTTGTTTACATACTAAACTAAAATTAAATAAGAACATGTAAAATAATTTTTAAATATATAAACTAAAATCTGAATACATGCGGTAATTCATATTTAACACAATATCTTAATCGGAAGTGATGAATTCAATAATAACATAAGATCCTTTTTGCTCAACCTGCTTCCATCCTTCTTTATAGAGTAAGCTGTATCAGTGAAGCAATTAAAAACGTAAAACTTGATTGAACCGTTGTTTACGCTACCTGTAAAAAAATGTCACTAAAGATCTTAAAATAACTCATCACATCTATTCAGATCATCCTCGCGAAACTCTTATCTTTTAGCAGGTCATATAATATTACAATCGCACATATTTGCACGTGCTCGCAAATTTCGTGAGAAATGTTGTATTACCTAGCATCATTATTTCAACGAATACTATAAAATACATACTATTAAACCTTAAAAATCAAATATAGCATATGCATAAGTATATTCACACAGAGGCAACATGCCCACGATATAGCACACGTGGTAGCACACTCGTACAGTCTATACAGTCTCACTCACACGTGCACAATCATCTTACTCATGGCAACCATAACCTACCATAAATTATACAATACCTCATCATTGAAACTTTTAGAAATTATTGCGCAACGTCAAATATTCTAGTATCTCTGACGTCACATCAATTTCTGAATGTCAGTAAATGCCGGCGCATGAATCGATGGACAAAACTTCCCCATTATATCTACTGTGGGCGTAATATTTGACCGCTAGGATTCGTAGTTATTTGCCTTAAATTTACTCCATGCAGACACTTCGTTGGCCTCTGTTTTTGAATATTTATCTAGGAAAAATCGTTTCAAAAGTAGGGTGACTTTGAATAAGCTTATTGTTAATTTAAGAAATGTTTCTTACAATTTCAAAATAATATAGGCATAGAGAATTCTTTTCGGAATGCAGGAACACCATGGCTAACGTCGAGTTGCGGCTCGGTCAGAAAAACACAGCGGGTGGTGCCTTCCCCTCCATGCTACTACCTTTTCCGCTTTTCGTCTTTCAAGAGCGAAAGGTGGGAGGAAAATTTTCGCTGGTTGACTTAACTAGTTTCAGTTTTTCATCGAAGAAGAACAATTCCTTATCGATGCAATTTTGTCATTCCAAGTCGGATTCATAACTAGGTTTGAGTACGTTGGTCAAGTTTCACGCAAGTTTTTACCAGTTCGTTTATAAATTAATATTTTAACAACTTTCAGTAAAAAGTTGAGTTTAGTTTAAAGTAAAATAAATAGCTAAAATGTATGACATGGAAATATGTAGCTGACTTTAATATTTATATCGCTTTATTGAGATAATATTTGGTTCAATAATATTTCATTATTATTATGTTTGAACTCTAGCTGAAAAATTAATTAGATTAGTTTATTTATATTCTAGTATTATATTGTTGACAATACGTATTTCTCATCAATTTTTAAACACGCTTGCATACAAAAAAATTATTTGTTCATTTTGCTGCCAGTCCTAAGACTGCGTAAAGTGTGAAGGAAAATTCATGGGAACTGTGAGTTGATCGTTCGACGCCGAACGACGAGAAGCGGCGAAGGTAGTAGTATGGAGGGGGAAGACAGCACCCACTGTTTTTTTGTTGACCGAGCCGCAACTGGATATCAGCCAATACCATATAAGTCATAATTCTTCATTGTACTTTCGAAGAAAATAGTAGCTAACGATGACCTTACAAAAGCTCATGTCTCAGCCATCTTAAGAAAGAAGAAGGTGCATTAAACGCTGAGATAAAGTAATTATTATTGAAAAACACATTTTTTAATTTTTAGTTTGTTTCCCTGTCAATCAAAAAATACAATAGCAGAAGAACGAAACAAGATCAGGAAATATTTTAAGATAAAATAAGGGGGAGGGTGGAAATATTATGTCAAAACATTTTGAAATACAAGAGGTATTTCAAACATAATTTTCTCAATGTTTCCGAGAACATTTTGGTCTTAACCTTAAACCATCATTAGAGATAGTGGCATGAAAGTCTCAAATGCAAATTTTCGTTTTTTAGTTTAAAAAATTTAGATATCCTATATCAGTTATTCAAAAAATAAAACCAAAATAGCAAGTCCTACGCAAAAAATGGTCGAAAAAAATGTTGTAGGACTTTTTAAAAGCTGCAATTTCTCCCGGAAATTTTGTTCGGTAGCATTCACCGTTTGGTTTGAAATTTGAATTTCCGTTTTTTTGCAGACCTTTTTTTATTAATATAATCGAAATAAAAAATCCTACTCAGAAATGACTAGAAATTTTTTAAACTACTTTTTAAAAGCTGCAATTCCTCTGCATGAAACTGTTTTTCACATCTCACGTCGTTTGTCTCCAAATTTGAATTTTTTTATAGTATTTTCTAAAATTAAACCAAAATATTAAGTCGCTGAGATCCGCTGAAAAACTGAGATTTGAAATTAAGGACGATTCTGATACTTTCTGAATTATAAATAATGGTACTGCAAAAAAATAGGGAAATACATTCTTTTAAATAACATTAATGTTAGTACCACTTTCCTAAGATATCAAGTTAAATGGTATTGCATTTTCAACAAAAGAGTTGAGTTTTGTAGCTAAATGGGGAAAGGTTTTAAAAATCATTCGAGTTTCTTAAACCGTAAATTTAAATTTTTAAACAAACGAGATAAACTTTTCACCAAACAGTTGTTTTTCCGAACAAAGCAATTAATTTCGAACGAAATGGTTGCATGTAAAACCAAATGGTTGAAGTTTCATAAAAAAATACGAATTTTTAAGAAAAAAGTTTCATCTTTTACCAAGCTTTTGAATTTTCAAGTAAAAAATATAACTTTTCTACCGAAACACATAAATTTCCAACCGAAATTATTAAAAAAAGAGCTTTTGATATTTAAGCTTTTGACATTTTTTTGTCTTAATCAATCGCCAATAATTATATATTCTTAATTATAGGGTCGTATATTCCGATTTTTTAAAATCCAATAACTATATAGTACATGTGAGATTGATATACAATACGCATAGATCTACTTGTACATCTTATAGCTCATATGAATAATGTTAAACGTGTATGAGAGATTACTCTTGAGTATTAAAAAGATTAAAAACAAAAACGTCAGTATCAAAAATTGGGAAAACTATTCTTCAATGCAAAGAAAAGTTCTGCGAATTAAAAAAATATATTCATGGGCTTTCAGTCAAAAAAAGGTTTATTTGATAGAAGTATCTTCAAGTACCAAAAAAATCGGTTAAATCGAAATTTCGGTACAAGTAGACCCTTTCTAGCTCCATTTGTACCAACAAATCCATCTATTTGTACCAACAAATCCATCTATTTGTACCAAAATTTCAGTACCTGTAGCCACGGCCTTATTTGATTCAAAGACATTTCTTTAGTTCAAAGTAATAATTTTTTGTTTTAATACAGATCTTTCTTTTCGAATAAAGAAAATTATGTTAAAGTAACTGTATCTTTAATTCAACACCAAATATTTTTCTAAAATGTAAGAAATTTAAATTAGATTAAAATCCAAATTAAAAATCCTATTTAGCGTCCAATAATCAAATTGATGCAAACTCCTGTTAAAAATGAGAATCCAACGACCAAATTTGAACCACAACGAATAAACAAGAAAATTCTATTGTAATCTGCAAAAAAGAATCAAATGAGGGTCAGTAGGCTAATCTTCGGTAAACACAATATAAATATCTGTCACAATTACATCAGGAATAGAGAAAGTAAAAGAAAAACAGAATTCATGAAACAGCCTCGTTAAATGTAACCAATCATATTGGCATAAATTTGTTCAACTTATCCAAATCGGTTTTTAAATTAATAGATAACTTTTTTGTTTTTTAATATAAAGCATTTCCATGAATTCTCTCTTTCGCTCATTACTTTCACTATGCAAACTTTGAACATTATCCCAGTCAAACTCATGGTTAACATCAACAAATGCCTTTATATGTCTGGCAAGAAAACTCTTGTAGCAACGTGCCAAACAAACATCACTTTTGTGTTCCTCTATCCTAGTGTTAAGAAGTCTGCCAGTCTGTCCCACGTAATTCATCTTACAGATCCTGCAAGTGATCTTATAAACAACACCACCCTTTTCAAAATTATCCAAAGGATCTTTGCAAAAATTTATCACTTAATCCATTTTAAATAGAATACGGAAAATAGTATGACTTAAAAAATTTTTAAGAGATGTTCAATAGTTTTAGTTTAACCAAAAAATGGAAGAACAAAGGTATCAAACGAAATATATTCCTTTAACTATTTCTGATTATCTGCAAGCCAATTATTACCCTCTTTGATTTTGAGTTGTTGAACTCTAATTGATATATATATTTCTCAATTAACTTTCGTGAATAAGGATTCAGAAAAAGGATATTCCTAACAATATTCAAATTTCTTGCGTGGAATGAAAAATGGGACAAACCTAGAGCTCTGTCAACTAAGCTTTGGATCACTGCAATTTTGTTTTGAAAGGCATGAGCAGAAAGGAAATTTAAAATTCTACCTGAATATGTATTTTTTCTATACCAATTGGTAATAACATTACCATTCCAATCCTTAAATACTTCTATGTCCAAAAAACTGATTCTATTATCCTGTTCTATTTCATAAGTAAATTGAAGTTTTGGATAAAAACTGTTAAAAGTATCAATGACCATCTGCAACTTTTCTAGAGGAACACATAAAAAGGTATCGTCGACAAACCGAAAATAAAAATGCAAAACAAAATCTAATTTCCCAACAATTAATTTCGGTTCGATAATTTTGAAAAGGGTGGTGTTGTTTATAAGATCACTTGCAGGATCTGTAAGATGAATTACATGGGACAGACTGGCAGACTTCTTAAAACTAGGATAGAGAAACACAAAAGTGATGATCGTTTGGGACGCTGTTACAAGAGTGTTCTTGCCAGGCATAGAATTTTTTGTTTTTGTTTATTGGTTGTGGTCCAAATTTGGTCATTGCATTCTTGTTTTTTAACAGGATTTTGCATCAATTTGATTATTGGACGATAAATACGATTTTAAATTTGGATTTTAATCTAATTTAAATTTCTTACCTTTTAGACAAATATTTCGTCTTGAACTAAAGATACAGTTCCTTTGACATAATTTTCTTTATTCGACCAAAATATACTTCCAAATGAAGATAATCATCTCCAATTAAAGAAAAGTCTGTATTCAGACAAAAAATTATTGCTTTGAACTAAAGAAATGTCTTTGAATCAAATAAGGCCGTGCCTACAGGTACTGAAATTTCGGTACAAATAGGTGGATTTCTTGGTATAAATGGAGCTGGAAAGGGTCTATTTGGACCGAAATTTCGATTTCCCCGATTATTTTTTTTGTACTTGAAGACACTTCCATCAAATAAAGTTTTTTTTTTACTGAAAGCCCATGAATATATTTCTTTAATTCACCGAACTTTTCTTGCATTGAAGAATATCTTTCCCAATGTTTGATACTGACGTTTTTTTTTCTTGTTTTTAACAGGAGTTTGCATAAATATTTTTCTGATATTTTCATAAATATTCACAGCTGAAATTATATGCAATTTTGTTCAGCTTTGATTAATATTTATTTGTTTATTGATTGCTCATGACGTGATGTTGGCATTTGATATTCTAATATGGGTATTTTATCGTCCTCGATTTATAAAACAAAAACAAGTAGCACTATTTTATTTACAAATTTTCACTATAACTTAGATTTACAGATATTTTTAATTTTTAAATTATACTGTCTAATATTTTTAAACTTTGAAATTAAAGTGATTAGACTTAGAAAATACGAGAATTTCAAGTCGACTATGTTTAAAATTGTGCAATTTTAAAGGTTTGATTTAAAATGTCTTGATTACAAATATTATATTTAATTATAATCTTTATTATAAGAATATTTCATGAAAGATATATAATTATCTCTCCAAATCACTAATTCAGTTTCATAAGTTTTGAAAACCATTTTAGAGTTTTAGTTTTTATGGCTTTTTCTTGTAAGTGGAGAAATTGACATTATCCAAAAAATTACAATACCGTTTTTAAGATAAATATATGATGTAAATATTTATAATAGAAGAATACATAGAAATATTTCAATTTTTTCGCAAGATCATCATAAAGAACTTTAGAAAATAGTTTATCGTGGGGATTTAATTATTTAATGATAATGCACATTCCTAATCACTCGGCGATTTAATAAGATCCAGAGAAAAATAAATATTACATACGTGGCCGTTAAAAAAATTTGTAAAGCCTTGGGGGGGGGGGCATCACGAGGTTTACTCCAATGTTAAACTTACACAGACTTTGTATAGAAAGAGCGACAGGAGGAGAGTCCAAACTGTCAGGAAAAAGCGTTAAGGATTTTTTAAACGGCCTGTATATATATATATATGAGGTGTCAAAAAATGGCCTCTTCAAAGTGTATATCTTTCGACACGAAATTTCATAAAAATTATGGATTCATAAAGTCTCAGAAAATTATTTTTAGTGTCTGTTTTGAAAATCTCAAAAATCAGTTGCATCTGGAAGGTCTGAAAGATCTAAATTCTAAAATGTACAATTTTATCGAAGAACCTAGAACTTAATGGAAGGAAAGTGTCCTGGAAATTTTTACTCAACATCTTCTCTTAGCTTCAGAAAATTTCCCGAGTACACCATCCTTTGAATTGAAGGATTAAACCTAGAGACGTAAAGAAAACCAGGTATATATTTGAGACGAGAGGGCGGAGAACTTCTGATACTCCTGTTAGATCCCATTGATTTTGTTGTTTTTCATTAAATATTTTCTTTTCTTTTTTTAATCATCATGTCTACCTATAATTCTATTAATTTTTTATAAATTCAAAAAAAATTGTTATCTTGCATGAAAAGGTATTATAACAAGGTATAATAAGTCAATGGGAATTGAGAATAAAATTGTCTGTTACAGTCGTTTAAAATTTATAACTCAACTTTAATTGAAATGGTTACTAAAATGCGCTTTCTGTTCGCTATAAATAAATATACATTTAGCTATTATAATTAACCAAATATATCGAATAAGTAACTGAAGAATAGACGTAAGGGCTTCAAACACTCTGAACGATACAAAACATGTACCGATTGTACCCTTCGTCTTGAAATTCGTGCAAAAAATTCTGTACACGTAGCCCTGTCATTGACAAATGCACATTCATAGAAACTTTTGTACAACACACGTACACACACATACAGACATCTAGAATATAAATAAGCTTAAAATAAAACACGACTTTTCAATTTCTTATTAGTCTTCTCTTTAAAGCATGTATTAAAAATTGAGATATATAAGAAAATGTATTGCATAACTTGAGATCAGCACACTGAAAAATATAAACGCACCCAAGATTAGTCAAAACATGTTCATGAGAGTGGTCAAAGCACTCAAAATTTCTTATGAAATTGACATAGGGAAAAGTACCGTACAAATTTCAAAAGCAGTTAATTTTTTTATATTTCATCGGAATCATTTGGCTCTGTACAATAATCATTTTCAGACTATGCTGAACAAATATATCTAGACCAAATTTGTTTTCTTCAAAATTAACCAAATGGCGTATCCATAAGTTTAAACCACAATTACAATTTCTACAAGTAATAACAAAAACTCGTCTAATTTTTACAAGAAGCTCATTTATTTATTAGAGAGCACGTGACGACAATTAAAATTAAAAATTGAATAAAAAATCAAGAAGGTCGTTAAAATTTGTTTTTAAACTCATTATTTCTTTGTTTCGTGGTGAGAAACGAAACCAAATTTGAAAAATTCTAAACGGGGAATTACTAAATCATGAAAAACTCGTATTTTCTATGCTTTTCGTTTGGAGATCTTCAAATTTTGAAGAAAAATCAACTGTAGTGTTACAAAATGTATTTATTTCTTATTTTGTTTAAATTTGTAAAAATTATATAACTTTTTGAAAATAGTAATGAGGCGCCTTTTTCACTCTACTGAAAATTCCGATATATACTTTCAACCATACCCTTTTCAACAATACGCGCCATTATGAATTTTTCGAATTTTTTACTTTCAAGTATCACAAAAAATGTTTCTTTATAATAATGTAGCCTGTTAATTTATATCTCAACAAATATCACCGAAAAACAAAGAAATAAAGAGTTAAAAAAGAATGACCACCATTTTGCATTTTTTTTATTTAAAATTTAGAATTTAAATGGTCACCACGTGATGTGTAAAAAATAAATCTGCCTCTTGTAATAATTGGACGAGCTTTTGTTATTAATTATGGAAATTGTAATTTTGGTTTAAATTTAGTAATCCGCTATTTATACATTTTTTAATTAAATATTTTTTATGTTTGAGCCAGCTGTTAATATTAACCGATTTTGCTCAAATTTGGTGGAAATAATTTTGTTGCCCATTTAAAAAAAAAACATGGGGGAGGGGGTGAGACTAAAAAAACCCAAAGTTGAAAATTAAGGACCGCCCTAATGTTTGTATTTCTCTCTGCTGTGAAAAATCGTGGCTATAGAGTATAGACCATTGTTACGTATATTGCAAGTGCCTGATACTACAAGACTCTAAAAGAGATAAACTTACAATTTTATAGTATTATTTTTATGCTGCTTTGTTGTGTTAAAATTGGGTTTCATTCTGCCTTAAAATGAAATTCTCAATATTGTGCAAATGGTTCTTTTAATACTAATCAGAAACATTTTCTGTGTGATAAATAAGTGGCGTGGCACCCCCAGGCCCCCAACATGTGCAAAATAAGTGACCTGGCAGCACCAAGCCCCGCCAAGCCTCGACAACACCACTGCACCACTTTGAAGAAATAAGTTAAGAAAACATAGTAGCTTGGTGAATGAATGACCATTTTCAAGATTAAAGTATTGTACATTAATGAACCTAAAACCCTTATGCTAAAAAATTTCGTATTGCTTAGAGACGTAAAAATCTTATAAACAGTAAGGAAATTTGAGTGGTTTTGACGACAGTGAACTTTGGAGCATAGTTTTTTTATTTAAACGTAATGGGAAAAATCGGAAAAAAATTTTAAGATATTTTTAATATTTCTAAGTTATTATACAAAATTTTGAATGGTATGTGGACAACGAAAATGCTAAGGTTTGAGGGGGCGGCAATTAATCACTGCACCCGGACGCCGGCTGTCTAGAAGCGGCCCTGGAAACACAAAATGTCAAAGATTCTGTATATGAAGATGGATGTATGTAATTCTAATTTTATATCATTCATTCTAGTGATTATATTGTACTAATTGGCTTCAAAGAAGTTCTGAACTTCTTAATTAGTATATTTATTATTATTATATGCATATATTATTTTTTAATATGTACCTGAATGGTATTTCACAAATTAATTAAGCGAATGAATTGTGATCAATAGGTCTAAAAAGGGAACATTATATTTTCTGGCAAATATTTTATTTTTTACTTATAAAATCTGATGCTAAAACAATCTGGTAACATTTCGTGTTAAATTATGTAGTTATATGATTAAAATAACATTTAAATCAATAATTAAATGACCTGATCACATTTCCTTTTCATATCTTTAGTTATCTTACAAAATGCCACCTTAAGGAATCACTTAAAAACCTGGTAACATTTTGTTAGAAGTCTTTACTTAACTTATGAAATTAATGACTAAGGGTGCATGGTATTTATTTGGCAGTAATATTTTTCAAAAAAATAATTTATACGCCAGGGAAAGATTAAAAATTATAATTTGACATTTTTGCAATACGAAAAACAAGTTGAGGAAAAGATTCGAACCCACGGCAGCGAGGTTACCAATCAGGCTTTTTTCCACAGGACCAGTGATGAATCATGGGAGCCCATTCACGTGAACCGGTAGAGGTTCTGCACCCTTGGCTAAAGTGATTTACAAACGCTCTTAGTTCTTAAAAGCGACCAAAGAATCCGGGACACGTGTCTCATTATTTTTTAAGTAATGTCGATTGATGATGGTCTCATCAAAAAGTGAATGTCCCAGAAGAGGTTGTCCCCTTTGAGAATTGTAGTCTTGACCCACGGTCGATAACGAACATGTCAATTTTGTCTGTTTTTTGCTCCATTTTGCAACGAATTTCGCAAAATTTGGGGACACCTTTACCAAGACCTGGCCCTTTGGAAAATCTTTATGTCTCGAGAATTCTTCTATTATGTCAGAATTGTGAGTCAAAAAAGATTAGCAAACGATTCTAACCGTTCAAATGCTGCCCTCTGCTACCCGCTGATTTCTATCTTTCGCAAGATTCATATTTTTCGGGAAAATAATTATTTCCTCAACAAATTTTTTATTTTACAACATTTTATTGATCCGAGGATCTCGCAAAACCCTGGATATTTGATAAATTTTCTTTCTTGCATTTGCAAATCCTTCGGAAAAAATATATGTGGAATCAGTGCCGTACCTATGAAAAAAAATTAAAATTGGGATTCAACCAACACCCTTAAGCAGATATTTGAGCTTACTATGAAGGTTATTAATTCTTTATCACTGCTATAAGTCAAAGACAATTAAATTTTAATTAATATTAATAATATGTGACGTGCACCGAAGAAAGGGGTCTAATGGTGCATTTACACGCCTGTTTACTGGTCGTCAGCCAGCCGAAAGGTCATAAGAGTGAAAGGGACAGAAAGCCGAAAATTAATAGAAAAGTACCCTCTTTGCTGGCTGACCGTCAGTCGACTGGCGTGTAAATATACCATCACTCTGAAAAGTGAGATTTTTCAGGGCGAGCGGTCGAAGTCGACCCGATAAAGCGAATTTTAGGCGAGAGGTAAGACTCACGAAATCTTCCCTCTCCACTTACCACTAAATTCTCACGGAAAGAGATAGGTCGTTGATGCGGCTCACTGGCGGGGTATACATGAGATGCGAAGATGTAGTGGTAAGCGGTGAAGGGTGTTTCATGGAATCTCGAGTTCTTCAAAATAAAAAGTTAACATTTAATTTCGAAATCATCAAAAGTATCAATTTTCATTTAATTATTTCAAATCTTTTCAAATTATTTATGAAATTTTGCGGAACTTTTGAATATCTTTCAAACTGTTTCAAATTTTTCCTAACATTTTTCTAAAATCCTTCACACAAAATTGTCTCAAAAGATTCCAGATTTTTTTCTAATTTTGTAAATCTTTTGAAATGTTTTGAAATATTTTAAAACATTTTCTTTGAGTTATGTACTTTTTCGAAATAAAAAATTATTTTAAATCTTCCCAGAAATCTTACAACATTTTTTGTTATATTTCAAATTTCTTGAGAATCTCCAGATTTTTTTCTTTTATTTGAAGCATTCAAAAACCTCCAGCCGATTCGATTTTTTTGTAAATTAATGTTTGTTTAATTGTTCTTTGAAACATTTTTTTCAATTTTGCATATAAGCGAAGTGCGAAGAAAATCGGGCATATAATCTTTTCGGAAGTACACCCTTTATAAATTACAATTGCGAAAAATAAATAAATGTTTGAATTAATTAATTTTTTTTAAAACCGTTACATCCATCTAATTATAGCTGAAAACATTGAATTTAAATTGCGTTGACTTCAAAGTATATTTCAACAAGTAAACTGTAAGCAGAAGATCTAATTTCAAAAGAAGCCACTAAGTAAGAGAGTGATTCGCTGGCTTGCAAATCAGCATGGAAAATTGTGTATTTTCACACTTTTAAAGTTTAAATTTAAACTTTTTATTTTTCGCGTTGTACCAATTTCGGATCCCAGAATATGTTATTTTTTACCTAATCTATAACTTATATAGAAAATTGTGACTTATATCAAGATTTGTGTATCCTAAAACCGTATAAATAGTTTTTAAATCAGCTAAAAATTTTCGGAAGTATACCTTTTTTTATATACGTAGAAGTAAAAAAAGTCTACCCAATTTTTTTGAATTTTTATGACTTATTTTCTGAGAAAAAATCACTCCCATTTACCAGTGAATGAAATGGATTAGGAAATAATCGCTAAGACCCAAGAATAAAAATTGGATGTACAGCGAATTTTTCAGTTTCAAGCATAATGATTTCTTACACCAAGAGCATCTTACAATTGCTGGGTTAGAGCAACCAGGAACTTCACAACGCTCATTACAATCATTACCAAAACTAAAATCTACGAGGTTATAAAATTCATTTGGCTTTGATTCAACGTAGCCACTTTTATACCACGGATATTTGAATAGGTTATTGTATCGAGGAGATGACAATTGATTATGTACTAAGGATTGGAGTTTTATAATGTTATTTCTTTTATGAAGTTCTATATCCTCATTCATTAATGTTACACTATCCTCGAAGCGAAGGACGTAATTTTTCCACACTCGGAAGCCGAAAGCATCTAGTGGCTGAATTTTGCCTGTTCTTCCTTTTGGAATTATTTTTACATCATCAATTTTGTTTGGAGGTGCTGCTTCCTTTACAGCATCAGGGCAATGCCCACTCCACGAATCAATTAATAAGACACTTGAATGCCCAACATTGGGAAAATACACATCCTTCAGCCATGTTTTGAAATGTTCTGTAACCATTGAAAAAACTCATTTTTATTCACGTGACATAAGTTAAGAACTGTAATCATCAATAATAAATATCATACCTAAAGTCAGTTTGCCAGAAGCGGAAGGCATCACGTAAATATTTGATGGCTTGAATAATTTTGATTCTACTAGCGGTCCAAAGGTTCCTTTACTTTCTTTTAAAACAATGAATAATGGGGAAAGCAGTCTCCCATCACCTGAAATGAGTGGTTGAATTGTGTAACTGTGAGTCGTTGAACTTACAGGTTCTAGAAGACATTCAATTTGCTTTTCGCCTTCAATAGCTAGTGTTCTTCCCGAGTGCATTTCAATTTGAAATCCACTCTGATCTGAATTGTAAATTGATTCCAAACCTTTGCTTTTAATTATTTTTTTCACATCTGAAACAAAATCATCAGCTGCTTTTTGTAAATATTCTCTCCCTTCAACAGTCTTTTTTGTTACGAATTTATTTATCTTTCTGCTGACTATTCTGTGAGCCTTTCTAAAATTTTGCAGCCAATGACTTCATTCAAAGTATGCGCCCATCGTCTCAACTGTGTAATTGATTAGACTTTTCGAAATCTATGCTGCACAGTTTGCAGAGCGAGATTTTTCGTAACCCCGCTTCTCCAATAGTCCACAGCTTTTCGTTTGTAATCCCAAGATAGATCTTCTGTATCCGTTGTACATACTAGTCCGTGTTCATCAACATCCGCTGACCAGATTCTGTCAATATCTTCAACAATATGCATTTCAGTATCCTTAAATGGCTCTTGAAAAGCTAATGTAGATTCCACAATGAATTCTGGATACTCAAAGTTATTTATACAATCAAGTAATAGTTTTTCTATATTATCCTTCAAAGCAATTTCATCTTTAGTAATGGGACTTTTTTGTATATTCATAGCTTGAAAAGATAATAATAATAATTGTATAACATTTATAGGATTGATAGTCATTTTCCCAATACCTAGAAATAATAATTATTATTTGTTTTTTACACGGTGAAATCCGAAGCGCATTAATTTGAATATTTTTTTACAAAGTCAGGCAATAATTTTTAATATCATTTAAATCAACATTACACTGACAATTACGTATCAATTTCATTTCTAATTTATTCAAACGATAATTAAATATTGAAAATTCCAACATTTCTTGTCCATCTTTGATCCCTCACCAATTCTGGAAAAAGATCACATAAGAATTTGAAGTATTGCATTTTATAACTCTTTATAAGCTATATCTAAATCACTAATTAAAAAACTATTTTCGTCAAATACGATGTGAGTATGAACATTTTTTAAAAAAATTGACATTTTGTTTCAAATTTTCAAAATCTCCGTAAATTTAAATGATAGACAAGAATGTATCGAAGAGAAAAGGTTTGGTTTTTGAAGTGAATACAGTAAAAATTTTTGAGCTTTTTTCTTCGGAAAAATATTTTTCAAAAATGTAGGGTAAAAAAAAAC
>NC_046664.1:124212365-124243380 GCF_010883055.1 Belonocnema kinseyi | reverse complement strand
TTGTAAGGGCTGATTTCAAAAAATTTCAAACTACATCAACTTTACTTAACAATTTTAATAGTATCCAAGAGTTTTACACCATGATATAGTAATGGAATAACGCGATATATCAGTATAAATGTTAGGGGTAGCTCACCCCCTCAAGGGATTTTTTTTTTGAAAATGCCGGAACAGGTCAACTTTATTTTTGATTATTGTGCATAAAACAATTAATTTTGTCAAGATTCAACAGATTTTGGAATGTGTATAGTGAAAAAAATGGCCAACAAATATAGTTTTTCATTAATAAAAGACGGGGTTTGCGAATCTGATGACTAAAAATAATGCATAAATATGTGCTTTTCAATAACAAGTGTTACCCACTTTGTTACAGTAAAAAATTACGAATTGTATTCGAGAAATTAAAAAAATGTGTTTTTAGGGGTGAACTTCAAGGGTGGTTTTCACCCCTTAAATGGGCTTATGGACACGTATAAAAAAATACGTGTCGAATATTTTTTGATGTTTTACAACATGTCACAATTTCAAGAAAATCGGTGAGGTACACCTCAGGTACCTTTCTTGTCAGTAAAACTCTCTCTATCCCAAATAATAAAATTCCAAAAATAATAAAATTCCCTGACAGTTTATAATATTACCGAATGTGAAAATTCCCAAATAATAAAATTCTGGAAATAAAATTGTTTCTTAATCAGTATTATTTATTTATTAAAAGTACCATCGTGAAATATTTTTATCAAACACATTTTTTAAGGTTAATATTTAAAGTCTTAAAAAATTATTGTTTGAATTTCACCTTAAAACGATCCACGTAGCTGGCTCATCCTCTAACCGTCCATCGTTGTGGTACGCTACCCCAAACTTGTACCGTGGCACAATGCTTCCTATTTGAAGTACAACAATTTTAAAAGCAGGGCTATTTTTTCATTTTTTAATGTAGAAAACAATGGCACTAATAATATTCTGTTAATTTTTCGATAAATGTTAAATAATTGGTTAAACATGAAAAAATAACTAAAATTTTCGCAAAATTGACGTTTTTTAATAAAAATACTGTAATTTCTCAACAATATCACTGATTTGAAAAGAGAAAACGGATTTCAAAAAAAGAATCGTCACACTTTAAGGCTACATGAGCGAACTTTGCTTTTTTTAAACATAATTATTTGAACATAAGAAGGAGAGGAAATTAGAGGAATCGGACAAATGGCAAAAATCTTAAAAATACTGGTAAAATTGATTATTAAAAATCGAGTTAATAATAAATAATCCAAAGTGTTTATAAATACTAAAAAATAAGAAGATAATATTTACAATATGTCTATTCATTCTACAGCGGAGCAATTAGAGCACAAGGCTGTCCTGTGCTTCTCGAACTTAAACCGTCCACTGAAGTAATGCGCTACCCCAAACGATATTCACATCCGCACAGAACTCACACAAAACACAGTTGATTTCGCTCGTTTACCGAGGTCGATTGCCGGATAGTTGAAGTGAATTATTCTTGGGGCCCCGGACCAAACTGCACATGCCCTTAGTCAGAATCGTACCTTAAACTTTGAATGGGGTAGCGTACTGCCCCGGTGGATCGTTCTAGGGTTAAAATAAAAATAATTATACAAAACGTGTATCTACAAATTAATATAAAAACAACACGTGTGCCTCAAACGGAAAACAAATTTCTCCCTAAATTTTCTTCGAACCTAATAACATTTTCCAAACAAACTTTGCAGTATTCAAATCAGCAATAATTTATCTCAAAGTTTCTTTTTAATTTTTTGAATTAACAATTCGATTTTTCGGAAGAATTTTTGTAGTTTAAACCAATACTATATACATTTTTAACCAAAATATCTTATCCAGAAATATATGTTGTTTTAATTATTGTTCTTTTAAGTTTAAACAATAATGTTAAAAAACTTTAAACCGTAAAAAAGTTTTTTCTCTGGTATAAATATTTGGTTATTTCAATTTAAAAAAATGTATATTTATAAACAAAAAATTTTTCAGCACTTCTTTATCTCGAAATTTCTTTTTCTTTTGTTTTTAAATTAAAATTTCCATTTTTTGAGAAAACATTTTTAAATCATTTAAAAAAATACTATGTACAGAAAAACTGGCTCAAGCTTCAGATCTGAAACAATTGAATGATACATGGCAAACTTTCGTATTCTCAAAACATCTTTTTACTGTTTAACTGTCATATTTTACGAAGAATGAAAAAACCAGAATTCGACTTCATAGTACGGTGAGAGCAGCACCTCGATAGGGCAGAAAATGTTTTAAAAATGTCAAGGTTTCGAATGACGATGAAATAATTTTCAGGAAAGTATCTACACAAATGAAGAACCTAAACGCACTTTATTGTACTCTAATACATTTTCGAAAGTTTCAGCTCGATATTTTATTTACAAAAAAAGATCTGAAGTTCAAAAAAATATTCAGTGAACTGATCAAATGAGGTAGGTAATATAGGTATTTGGCTTTGCCACATGCCTTTAAGATTTTTTTATTTTGAAAACTTATACATTGTAAGCTTATGCATTTTCTAAAGCTGTTTTGTGGCAAAGGTGAAGTTCAAGGGTTAAATGGTACTTTTCTGCTTCTGAGTAAGGTTATAGTATAAAATTAGTATATTTTTGAAGACTGGTGACCTTCTCAGGATAAAAACATACACCCAAGACGACTCTCTTTGTCCCAGCCCCCCACTCCCACTTCCAACCATCCCTTATTAACTCAAGTTTGGTGGGACGAAAGTTATAACTATAATCTCTACCATACGAGGAATTTCTACTTAACTCGGACATGCATTCGACTGGCAAAATAAGCTTATAACATAAATGTGGTGGTTGGGCGTATAATATAACTAATGAATAATACAAACAATAAAATTTCCTCGGAAAGGACTGGAACTTTAATTGACAAAAGGCATGTACACGGTAAATGTGAAGGTCAAGTTTCAGGCGACGAATGGAGACTGGGTGTTTGGAATGCTAGGGGAGTGAATGATCTCAACGTAAAAGAATCGCCAGAAACTATGCACGTAAGGAAACTAGATATTTTATGTGTACCTGAGACAAAGAAAAAGTGCTGCGAAACTAAAGACATAGGAAACGGAGTGTTGAAAGACGGATTTCAAATATGGTCTGGAGTAGATAGTAAATCACATGGTAGGCAAGGTGCAGGTCTCATTTTAAATGAACGAGCAAAGTAGCATCTCAGAGATCATGATTTTGTATCTTCCAGACTGCTGTGGCCTCGAATAAAAGTAGGAATCAGAAGATTATTGATTATAGCATGCTACGAGCCAAACTATAACGGAGATAAATGAGTTAGCTTATGCTTAGAAAGGGGTCTGTTCATTACAAATATTTGGTTTAGGCATAAAATGATCCACATGTACACATCGTCCAAAGGAAATAGCCACAGTAATAATGATTAGTACCTTCTGATCTCCAAAATTAAATCAGGTCGGGGATGGATAAAAAAAAGAGAACCAAGAAAACAAAACAAACGAGAATCAAAATTGAGAACCTACAGTTACCAGATCCGCAGACTTATTTTTTTTTTGTGTGGCTGTGTTATTTACTAGGGACGGGAAGATAAATAAGTAATTAGATAGACGCATAAACGAAGGTAAAAAGATTATTGGTAGAGCAGGGCCGCTTATCAGAAGTAAAAGTATATCAAATAAAGCTAAAATGACAATACATAACTCTATATTTGTACCAACTGTACTATACGGTAGCGAGATATGGACATATCAAGAAAAAGATAAGAGTAAAGTTAATGCAATTGACATGAAATGGAAGTGAGTAACGACATTATTCTCAAAGAATGTGGTGCAGAAGAGACGTTAGTAGACACATGGGAAAGAAATCGGTTAAGATTGTTCGGGCATGTTGAGAGAAAGCTAAACGAACTACTAAAAAAACAAGTATATCAAGGAAAAATAAATGGCTGCGTGCCCAGAGGTAGACCGCTGAAAGAATGGTTAGAAGGTGTGAATGAGACCCTAGTTAGAAGAGACATAAGAAGCCACAGAAACACGAGTCTGTATGGAAAAATACATGGACATAAAAGAAGCTAGAGAAGTATGCCAGGACAGAAAAATATGGCGACAAACAGTTAATAAAAAGAGTCTCAGTAGAGTGAATGACGCCTGAAACAAAAGACCTTGGATACTAATGGAGCCAAGTGAGGGACCTTACATGACGATTTTGTATGGATCTTCACTTGGGGTGATTGCTAAAGAGATTGGTCAGCAACCTGGGCCGGACTAGTGTTGCGGAACGAACGTGTTATTTAAATAAATATCACGAGAATTGTGGATCAATCTAAAAATTTTACATCCATTTCTCACATTACTCTCTTCCCCACCGAGTGAGTTACGCCTACCCCGAAAAGGAAATGGCTTCATTGTGTAATAATAATAATAATAATAATAATAATAATAATAATAATAATAATAATAAGCCTCGGTGGTTCAGTTGGCTAGAGACTCGGAATTCACCTCAGAGGTCCGGGGTTCGATCCCTGAGCCGGTACCTCTGGAAATTTTTCAATGTACCTTTACCGAGGTTCTGGTGGTTCGGAACCCACCTTAAGTTGTAGTTCCCCCCATCGTGTACTTGACTGCAACCCAGTCCGTCAATGATGGGGTAAAACCAGGCTTTGTCCAATATGTCTGGGCAGACTGCTCTCATCAGATCACTTGATTGCATTATAAAAATGCGTCCGTGACTGATGATATATACCGGGACAGCCCCGTGAAAAAATGATCAAATAAAAAAAAAATCCATCTCTAACCAAAAATGCCTTCGACATGTTGGGCAGTATAAGCCTGTGACAACATTTCAACTCTGAAATGTTTTTTATAATATATAATATAATTATATATAATTATTATACAATATATAATATACTATTAATATGAATATTAACATTGGACAATATTCCTTTGAAGTATGACATTTTTCATGATTTTTTATCAAATTCCATTGCAGATGTTAAATGCAATGTTAACTTTTTGAGATTTTGAGGTTAGAAAAAATTTTCGTGTAATATCAGGAGATATCATTAAAACGTTGCAGGATTGCATTACTTTTTGCCATTTTAATGGAAATCATCCGCATATCTACAAGAATCTATAAAAAATTATTTTTCGATATGAATAGTTACGAAAATTTATTACAAAAACTTTACAAAAAAGTTTCGTGCAAAACAGAAACTATTTTAATCAGGATTGAAATGAAAAATAGCTTCTCATGTTTTCTTCCTAGTTCTTTTTTATATATTTTTTTCTGCGTGCAGTTTGCTTTTGAATTAAAAAATTTAATCTTAACCTTAAAATATCAATAAGTTGCTATCGCATTTTATATCAGCAATGGAATTTTAAGAAAATTTACATGCTTCATAGGAATATCACTTAATGTTAATGTTTAAATTGATAACCAGTTAGAAATAAAACATTAACTTATAACTAAAAATACACCAGTTTTATACTTTACTCTGTATCATAAAAGTACCATTAAACTCCATGAACTTCAACTTCATCACAAAACAGCTACATAAAATATATAAGCTTCCAAACTTTTATATGCTTTTCATCATGTAAAAAAATATATTTCAACAATCAATTCCAACGGCATCAGCCGGTAACGTTGTACACGAAAATACGCAACCTGGTGGCCACTAGACGAGGCTCTAGAGAGTTCGTATTTTCGTGTACAATGTTACCGGCTGATGCCGTTGGAATTGATTGTTGAAATATATTTTTTTACATCTTTTATTATTAAGCTTTGTATTTAAACGTAGTTTTCTTTCGACTCTTGCATTTCTCAAAGTTTGAGACCGATATTTTATGTATAAAAAAGTTCGAACATTCAAAAAATGTTGAGGTTCAGAAAAAAGATGAAATAATTTTCAGTGAAGTTCCTACAAAAATGCTGTACCTAAACGTACTTTATTGTTTTCTAATACATTTCCCAAAGTTTCAGCTCGATATTTTATTTACAAAAAAAGTTCTTAGGTTCAAAAAAACATTCAGTCAACTGAAAAACTGTGGTCGGTAATATAGGTATTTAGCTGTGTCACATGCCCTTAAGAACTGTGGCATTAAATAAATTATGACAGTAAATTCACCATAGTGATCAATGGTACTGCAAATATGACATTTAGAATCAGATCTTTAACTTTCAGAGCATATTGATCACAATCGATTTTTTCAATTTTCCTGATGTAACGAGTCTTCATATCTCCCGACAATTTTTCCAAATACTCACTCTGAATTAAAAAAACAATCATTTTTAAACCTGCAGCAACATGTACAAGCTATAAGGCTACTCGGGCACTGTAATTTCCCCGATCGTCGGTGAGAGGTTAGTTTTTGACCACCTAAAAGTTAATTTTCAACAAAATAGTTGAATCCTCAATCAAAAACATGAATCTACAACCACGAAATTTTATTTTCCTAAAACAAAAAGAATTTTCAACAAAATACGTAAATTTTCAAACAAATAGTTTCATTTTTAACTAAAAATGATCAATTTTAAATCAAAAGTATCCATTTTTAACCAAAAATAGGATAGTTTAGTTTTTAGCAAAAAAAAAAAAAAACTAATATTCAACCAAAAAAATTAAAATGTCCACAATTCAGTTGACATTTTAACTAAAACAGATGAATTTAATACAAAATAGCTGAAATTTCACCCGAGCACATGAATTTTTAGCCAAGAAGATTAATTTTCTACCAAAAAAAAAGATGTTTCATATCAGGGGGGTGACACGATTTTCGCTTCTGCATTAGAGTCGCGAGAAACGGTACCTTTTTACGGTGGTCGAATTTGAATAAAGTGATGAATTCATTTGACACATCGACTTCGTATCTTGTTCCTCAATCAATCAAATTTGCCATAAACCAACAGAGCAGCTAGAAATGAATCATATGGAAAATATTAATTCCACGATTAGTTCAAAATAGGCCTCCGTGAAAAGGTAACCTCAGTTTTGTGAAGAGCCGCGAGTCTTGAAACATTGGCGCCACCGCTGTGGTACCCGGTCTGCCCGTTGTCTGTTATTATTTTGTATGTAAAAACTTGTGAACTGTCATAAATCTCTCGTCTTTTCGGCGTATTTGATTCATTTACGGATAAATGTATAATTAAAATAAATGAATATCGATGTATAGCTCCGAACTATAAATCAGGGTACGACTGAGTCCGCTCAATTGGAGTAAAAAAGTATTTTTCTGCGTCCCAAAAAGTGAGGTTATACATTGACAGCAATCAATTGAGCATGACAAAAGGGATTTTATTATTAAACCTGGACATTTAGTGTGTTAAGGTCACTTTTTAAAGGATTACATAATTTGTAAAAAGTAATTTTTATCTCCTGATGAAACGGTTATGGCGGCGAGTATTAAGATTTGTTTACACTGATGTCCTTTAACCTGAAATAATCGAGTGGCTCTGACAATTTCATGACAACGTTGATTTTTAATTTTTAATATATTCCTCTTGTTACTGAATTTTTAGATTATTGTGATAGCGTGTAAAATTATGGTTTTAATAGTTTTTGAAATTTAAAAAATATTTCAAGACTCTTACTATATCTGTATTAAAAATGTAAAAGTAACATTGATGCCAGTTTTGAATTACCACTAAGTTTCAATATCTATGTACAATTATATTAATTTATTAATAATTTGAAGTATTAAAATACATTAAAATGATAAAATAATTATTTTTTTGCAGTCAGAATGGTAGGAGAAACCTAAACTAAAACCAAGAATTTCTAAATCTCAATTTCCAAACTTCCCCGAGCATTGTTCGAAGGCTGCTCAAAATACCCGCCGGCGAATAAAGCGCGATTTTTTGACAAAGCATTCTGAAATTTCTGATGAAACAGTCCGCCTTCGAATAATGGTCAGGGAAGTTTGGAAATTGAGATGACAAAACCCCTAGTTTTAATTTAGGTTTATTTTACCATTATGACTGCGATAAAATCATTATTTTACAATTATAATATAGTTTAGTATTTGCATTTATTAATAAATGAATGAAATTCTACATAAATATCAAAACTCTGCGTTAATTAAAAACTTCTGGAGCTAAAACTGCCTAATTCCAAATTATCTGACCCTTTAAAAAGTGATCTTCACACACTAAGTGTCCAGGTTTAATAATACAATCCTTTTAGTCATGCATAATTGAGATGACAGATGCAACAACTCGACAAGCGCTCGGAACCGCGTAGAAGTATTGTCCACACGGGAAAATCTATCGATAAAAGAAAATAGCTGAAACATTAAACAAAATATACTTTCGGCTTCAGCTTGACCCGGCCGGCTTATTCGCCCATTTGTTGATAAAAATGCTTGAAATTTCTATGGTATATTGTCAATATATAAGCGATGACCATAAACAACGCACTTTGTTTAAAAAGCTATTATCTTGAAGAAAATTGGTTAAACATTGTAGAAATGACAGCGAATTGAAGTCAAAAGACTGCCGCTGTAGCGTTTTGTTGTTCTTTGCCGCTGCTGCTTTATGGCTGAGGAATAAAGGCCGATAAGCGGAACACTGCAGCGGCAGCGTGTGTTGACTTCCACTCGCTGCCCTTTTCACAATTGTCGAACCGTTTTCTTCAAATTATCTGGAAAACTTTCTTAAAGTCCAGTTAACAACTTTCTCGCAACAAGTTATTTCAACTAACATTTTTTGGATGACCGTCCCACTGGTCGAAGTTGGCGAAACGTCGTTTTCGTTCGGAAACAATTTGCTATCAAATAAAAACAAACATATTCGCTTTTTAAACAAAGTGCGTTGTTTATAGTGATCGTTTATACAGGTTGTCTAAAAACATTTTTGTAAAAAGTGAAGGTCATTCCTGAACTAAATTTCAACGAGGAATTCAATGGTGACCTTTATTTTGACCTTGAAGTTGACCTTCATGGCTTTTTTCAGGCCAACTTTGTTTTTTAAAGTGGAAACCCTCTTTTTTACATCTGCAATCAATAGAGCGGAAAATTCTACGTTCAGGTACGTACCCAGCCCATAGGTCAATTGTAATGCTCAAGGTCAGTTAGAGGTTATTTGAAATTAATAAAGTCTTCCAAGAGGTCAGTGCAATTCCTGAAGTAAATTTCAACGAGAAATTCATTGGTGAGCTCTATATTGATCTTGGTGATGATCTTCAAGGGTTTTTCAAGGTTTTTTCCAGGCAGTTTACGTTTACGTTTAGCATTACCCAGCAACAACGACGTGGACGTAGTAATGTCTGTTCCCTTTGGGGTGCTTGATTAGCGTGAGTCCCCTTGCCTCTCACGCTTCAGTGAAGATGTTCGAACTGAAAACCTTGAGCTTCTTGACAAAAAGCTATGCGGTTGTAAAAATGAGTTATAGCATTACGAATCATCTCCCTATCAATGAAAGTAGCCTGTTGTAGAATTCGATACTGCAATTCGTCTAAGCTTTGCAGTAGCGTTGAGTATACTTTGCTCTTTAAATAACCCCAAAGAAAATAGTCGAGGGGCGTCAGATCAGGAGATCTAGCAGGCCACTCGATTTCACCCCTTCTTCCATTCCATCTTTGAGGGAACTGAGTATCCAAGTATCCTCGAACCTCCCTACCGTAATGACCCGCTGCTCCGTCCTGCTGAAACCAAATATTTTGAAAATTATCGCCTGTAATCTCCCTTATTCTTGGTACAATTTGGATTGTGAGAAGCTCTTGATATGCACGGACATTGAGATTACCATCGATGAAGAAAGGGCCTATCAATGTATCATTCAAGATACCGGCCCAAACATTAATCTTTTGTGGATATTGTGTGTAATTCTCCGACATCCAATCAGGATTTGTGTCGGACAAATATCTACAATTTCGCCTGTTAATTTCTTCCTTTAAAGTTAAAGTAGATTCATCTGAAAATACTGTATTGTACAAGAAAAGAGGACCTCTATCAATTCTGTTCATAATAATTTGATAAAATTCAACCCGACGATCAGGATCGTCTTTATTGAGCTCCAGATGAACTTTGTAAGGATGGAAATTAATACTTTTTAAAATATTTCGCACTGTCTCAGGAGCAACGTCACGCTCATCTCTAGCTCGACGTAAACTAAGGTGTGGGTTTTCAACGAATGTCTGGGATATGCCCATCTGCATCTCCTCAGATCCTGCAGATTTTGGTCGACCAGTTTTCTGAAGGTCCTTCATAGATACATGATTTATAAAGCGCCTTACAGTTCTTTCAATTGTTGATTTTGAGACAGGATTTTACCCTTCTCCATTACGAAAAATGCGATTAAAAAGCAAACGAACTTGATCATAAGATCTAACTCGATCTCCCCAACCACGCATCATTAATACAGATAAACTCTTTCATTCCGAAAGCTTAGCTTGCGCCATAATAATGTTTTAGCGAAAGATAGTAAGTATGTACTCGTAATACGTAAATTTAGTTTCGATTCGTAATATTCGTATGGAAAAACAGTACATGACTTATGGTATCGACTTAGGTATTGGCTTAGGTATCGAAAAACGATATAGGACTGTATAACTCTTCGGGGAGAAACAGAACTCTCAACAGAACACCTGGAACTTTTAATGAAAAATTTCCTTACGATTTTACAATATTCAAAACGTTGTAACCAAGATCAACACAAAGCTCACCAATAAATTTCTCGTTGAAATTTACTTCAGAAATTACACTGACCTCTTGGAAAACTTTGTTAATTTCAAATAACCTCTAACTGACCTTGACCGTTATAATTGATCTGTGACTTGGGTACGTACCTGAACGTAGAATTTTCCGCTCTATCAATTTCAGATGTAAAAAAAGGGGTTTCCGTTTAAAAAAACAAAGTTGACCTTCAAAAACCCATGGAGGTCAACTTCAAGTTCAAAATGTAGGTCACCATTGAATTTCTCGTTCAAATTTATTTTAGGAATTATACTGACCTCTTGGAAAACTTTGATAATTTAAAATAACCTCTAACTAACCTTGAAGGTTACAATTGACCTATGACTTGGGTACGCACCTGTACGTAGAATTTTCCGCTCTATCGATTGCAGATGTAAAAAAAGGGATTTACGTTTAAAAAAACAAAGTCGACCTTCAAACAGCCATGAAGGTGAAGCTGAAGGTCAAAATGAGGGTCGCCATTGAATTCCTCATTGAAATTTACTTCAGAAATGACCTTTACTTTTTTGAAAAATATTTTACCTGAGGAAATATTCAACCGTCCCAGGACTTTTTAGGCACCCTGTATATAGAGAATACACCGTAAAAATTTTGAAGCATTTTTATCAACAAATGACGGAATAATCGCGAGTTGTGTTTTACAAGACATAGATTTTTAATCGGAAAATTTGCTAAGTCTTTATTGTTTATCTTGAGTAAATTATGAATGTAGTAAGATGTACAAAACTGACATACTTCAGACCAAGTAAAAGACCATGATGTTGAGAAGATACTTTATTCCATTATTAAAGTTTGTCAACGTTTTGAAAGTAAATTGCTCTCCACATCAGGAAAAATCATTAATCCAATGTCAATAAAATTGTATGAAACCTTATATAAATACAGAAAAAGTGAAAATTGTTGATAGTTAATTGATGTTCTTATCAGACTCATCTGAATTAGTTCTGTAGTACTGATGTTATCGTTTTTTATGATAACATATTTGAAATAAAAAAGATCATAATAAATAATTCAAAGTTTTAAAAAAGGTTCCATACACTTTTAATTTTGAATTTAAAAAAGGAAGCAGAACGCACCTTATGTTTCCTTTTTTAATTTAAATTTAAAAGTGTGTGGAACCTTTTTTAAAATTTTGAATTATTTATTATGATCTTTTTTTTTCAAATATGTTATCATAAAAAATGACAACATCAGTACTACAGAACTAATTCAGATGAGTCTGATAAGAACATGAATTATTTATCAACAATTTTTACTCATTCTGTATAAATATAAGGACTTATACAATTTTATTGACATTGGATTTATGATTTTTCTTGATGAGGTAAGCAATTGACTCTCGCAACGTTGACAAATTTTAATAATGGAATAAAGCATCTTCTCAACATCATGGCCTTTTACTTGTTCTGAAGTATATTAGTTTTGTAAATCTTACTGCATTTATAATTAACTATTTACTCAGATGCATAAGACCGCTATTTTTCCATTTATCTTGAGTAATAATTGTCGAATGAAAAAGTTTCATCAGAAAAATTTCGGCTGGGTCAAGCTGAAGAAAGTATATTTTGTTTTACGTTTCGGTCACTTTTTTTTATCGATAGATTTTCCAGGGTGGACAAGACTTCTACGCGTTTCCGAGCGCTTGTCGAGTTGTTGCATCCGTCACCTCAATTGCTTATTGCCAACAATCAACCTCAATTTTTGGAAAGGAGAAGAACACTTTTTACTCCGTTTGACCGGGTTGAGTTTTACCCTGCTCGACAGTTCGGATCTATAAATCGATATCTTTAGTCTATATTTAATTCATATCTCCATATTTTAATTAAATTTTTAAATGAATAAATGACTAAATGTGCAGTAAACTTAATAGCTTTATTACAGATAATCGTTTCACTATCTTAACGACTAATAAGATATATTATATATTAAAAATAATAATTTTTATAATACCTTGTATATTTTCATTACAATGCAATAAGACAGTAAAATCATTCAAGTAATTAAAAATAGAAAAACTATTATTTATATTAAAATTTTAGCACTTTCAGTTTATTTGTTTTAAACCTTGAAGATGTAATCTTTATATTTTACCATTTTACTCTGCTTGAGAATTAAAAACCTTAAAAAGACATTTCCAGTGTGCTTTGATTTTTTCAAATCCACAGAAACTCAAACTATCGACGTGTCGTGGGACACTCATACTAATTAAACTGTTCCTCAAAGACCTAAAATAAAAAAGACCAAACCAAGTCATCACCATTGAAACAAGTACTTACTAAAGCTGCTCTTAAGCGCTTGTTTATTATGTCTACAAACTTCACGAAGAGAACCACGCAACGAATGATTCTGCCAACCGTTTACGGACTTAATCCTTCATTTTCCAAGATATTCTGGATTTAAAAGAATCATAATTCTGTTTCGGAAATTAACCTTTCTATCTTCACACCATTGAATTGAGCGAATACACGTAAGTTTTATGACCGCTCACCGTAAAAAAGGCAATTATTTTTAGGAGCAGCATGGAATACAATAACGAGAACAACAATCACGCATAGCAGGGCGAGATCGAGGTGCAACAGAAAAAGGTATCTATACTCCTGAAGTAATTTTGAAGAATTCTAGTTTTTAAGGCTTGGAAATGTATCGCGCGTGTGTGTCTGTGTATAAGCGCATGTATGTCGATGGACGCTTTAGAAGAATTCAACGATTGTTAAAAATGTGGACGCGTGTAAAGGTTTTTAAATTGAAATTATTGTGAATCATTTAGGCTCGAAAAATAGAAATTAATCGAATGACGGTTTAAGTTCGAGAAGCACAGAACGACCCTGTGCTCTAATTGCTCCGCTGTAGAATCAATAGCCCTATAATAATTATTAATTCCTCATTTTTTATTATTTTTAAACATTTTGGATTATTTAATATGAAATTGAATTTTAATAATCAATTTTACCAGTATTTTTCAGATTTTTACCATTTGTCCGATTCCTCTAATTTCCTCTACTTCTTATGCTCAAATAGTTATGTTTGAAAAAAGCAAAGGTTGCTCATGTACCTTAAAGTGTGACTAATCTTCATTTGAAATCCGTTTTTTCTTTTTAAAGCGGTCATATTGTTGAGAATTTACGTTATTTTTTATTAAAAAAACGTCAATTTTGCGAAATTTTTAGGTATTTTTTCATGTTCAACAACTTTTTTAACATTTATCGAAAAACTAAAAGAATATTATTATTACCATTGTTTTATACATTAAAAAACGAAACAATTCCTTACCTTAAAATTGATATCCTATAAATAGGAAGCATTGTGCCACGGTATAAGAATAGGGGGGCGTACAACCCCGGTGGACGGTTAGAGGTTAAGCTAGCCACTTGGATCGTTCTAGGCTTAATTAATAAAAACATATGTGGAATAAAAATTAAAAACAATGTGTATATTTAATACATGTTACTTATAATAATTTAAGATAATTTTAAGTTTTATTAGTAAATTAAATAATATACATATCTTTAAACAATTGTACCTTTTGTTTTTTTTTTCAATTTTAATATTCTTTTTCCAACCTGAATATAAGGAAAGTTTAGGATAATTAATTTAAACTGTAATTCGGCCTCATCTTTTCCAACTCGATGACATACATCCTTTACTTTTAATCAAACAGGAAGGGGATGGGGACCCGTTCTCTTTTCGATGCGGAACATATCTATTCATGAAACATCCCAGATTCGCACAGGGAGGGGATGGAGCCTCTTCCCCTTTTCAACTGAGAAACATTTATTCAATCCATTCAATGGGAAAATCTGCAACCTCTTACCTTCTCCAACTCGAAACTATCCCCTCAATTAATTAAGATGACCGCTATTTTGTGATTAGGTTAGCGGACATTTTATAATTAGGTTACACCCCATCTACCAATCAGAAGAGGCCACGCCCATCTCATATCTGCCCTTTATCTGCACTATAAAATGTCCGAATTGGGTCACGTGATCAGATTCCTAACTTACCACCACTTTTTTATTTCCCAACTTATTTCCACACGAAGCACCACATTGAGTTGAAAATTGGGGATAATAAATAAGAAACACTACGAAAGGTGGGCCTAGACCTGAATTTGAATAGTTATGAGAAAAGCAAAAAAAAAAATATTTACAGCGACAATTTTTTGTGAATCATTTCCTTCTGCATAGTTAGCGTCAGCTACGGCACTTTGGGTGGGTGGCGCATTGCCAACCGCCTCAACGTGTAAAAAAAAGTTCTCTATAATTTCCTTCCGCTTTAAACTTTGTGAGATCATAATTAATAGGGGAGAAGATTTAGTTGTGAGACGGGTTTTGTTTTTGAGCTATAAATTTTTACTGGTTTAACCAAATCGAAAATTCTATAGAGCATTGGAAACGTAATAAAAATATACAACTTTTATCTGAGAAAAGTATAGTTATTCCATCAGTACTAAAAATTTATGACCAATTTAGTGAATGCATGATTTTTTTCAGAGAAAAAAAAGTGGCTTGGTTGTGACACGCCCAGAAAGATCCATTAAAAATGGGAAAATATGAATTAAAACCTAGATAAATATTTGTAAATATGAATTTTTATTCATTTTAAAGGCTTTCAGTAGACGATAATTATTTTTATAACTGGCACTTTTCATTGTTCATTATCATCTCCACAATCAAAATCGTTATCCCAATGTTTGCGAGTGTAGAAACTTGCACGCATATTTGCACATCTCAAACGAATCAGCTGCTCGCACGAAATGCATTTTATAGAGTTAAAAGCGGCCAGTGTGGTCGGTAAAAACTTTAAGCCAATGGTGCAAAAGTGTGCATCTTCATTCGATTGTGGCGATGGTTTTGCTTTAGGCCGCTTGGCTGGTGGTTTTGTCTTCTTTGGTGTTGGCTTCTTCGGTGCTGGTTTCTTCGCTGCTGCTGCTTCTTTTTTCGCTGCTGTTGCAGTTCAGATGTTGACGGTTCACATGTGCGCCTATCCACCTCAGTGCGTGAAAAAAGTTTGCATGGCTCAAGCATGGCAAGACACTTGGAAATATCTGTCTAAAGCATGGTTCACCGCTAAATGTCTGCATGGCGCAAGCCTTGCTTATGTCCGTTTCTCATTCTTAGGACACGCTAAACACGAATGAATATTCTTAAGAACATGTAAGGTCACAGAAAATATTAGGTTTGCCAAAGGCGACACGTCTCTGAATGGTAAGTTCGCTACCCGGGTGCACCGGTTCGCGCACCAGGTTGTGTAGCACATATTCCATGAGAACTTTTTAAGAATTTAAATTGTGCCAATTGCCAAAATAACTACCATTAGTGAGTCGCCGATCCGGGTGAATCTAGTCACGCACTAGGTAGATTAGCACGTATTCAATGATAATTTTTTCAAAATTTAGATTGTTCAAACAGCCAAAATTACTAAAAATTGCGAGCCGACGATCCGGGTGCACCAGATCGAGCACCAGGTAGTATAATACGCATTCTACAAAAACATAACAAAATTAAAACTTTGTCAATAATGAAAACAATTCCAAATAGTGATTTGACGACCCGGGTGCACCAGGTCGCGCCCCAGCTATCTTAGTACGTATTCTACAAGAAGTGTTTCAAATTTAGATTGTTTAAACTGCTAAAATTACTAAAAATTGTGAGTCGATGATCCAGGTGCACCAGATCGAGCACCAGGTAGTATAATACGTATTCTACGAGAACTTTTAAAATAATTTCAATTTTATCAATAATGAAAACAATACAAAATGGTTAGTCGACGACTCGGGTGCACCAGGTCGCGCCCCAGGTATTCTAGCACGTATTCTACGAGAACTTTTAAAAAATTTAAATTTTATGAATAATGAAAACAATTATAAATGGTGAGTCGGTGACCCAAGTAGTTCGCAGTAAACTTTTAATTTTTTTAAAGTTCTCGTAGAATACGTATTGTGCTACATGATTCTCTATCTCATGTACTCGGATAGTCGACTCAAAACTTTTAGTAATTTTGGCTGTTGGAACAATCTAAATTTTAAAGGAGTTCTTGTAGAATACGTGCTAAATTACCTGGGGTTAGACCCGGTGCACCCGGGTTGTCGACTGACCATTTGAATTTGTTTTCATTATACATCAAATTTAAAATGTTCAAAAGTTCTCGTAGAATTGGTATTAAACTACCTTGTGCTCGACCTGGCGCATACGGATCGTCGACTCACAATTTTTAGTTACTTTGGCTGTTGAAACAATCTAAATTTTGAAAAAGTTCTCGTAGAACACGTGCTAAGTTACCTGGGGCGCGACTTGGTGTATCCGGGTCGTCGACTAACCATTTTGAATTATTTTTATTATTCATAAAATTTAAATTATTTTAAAAGTTCGCGTAGAATACGTACTATACTACCTGGTGCTCGATCTGGTGCACCTGGATCGTCGTCTCACAATTTTTAGTAATTTTAGCAGTTTAAACAATCTAAATTTTGAAAAACTTTTTGTAGAATACGTACTGAGATACCTGGGGCGTGACCTAGTGCACCCGGGTCGTCAAATCACTATTTGTAATAGTTTTCATTATTAATAAAATTTAAATTTTTTTATGTTTTTGTAGAATACGTATTATACTACCTGGTGCTCGATCTGGTGCACCCGGATCGTTAGCTAACCGTTTTAGTAATTTTGTCTATTGGAACAATCTAAATTTAGAGAAAGTTCTCCTAGAATACGTGCTAAGATACCTGAAGCGTGACCTGGTGCACCCCGGTCATCGACTCACCATTTGGAATTGTTTTAATTATTCACAAAACATAAAATTTTAAAAAGTTCTCGTAGAATACGTATTTAACTACCTGCTTCTCGACCTGGTGCACCCGGATGGTCGACTCACAATTTCTATTAATTTTGGCTGTTGAAACAATCTAAATTTTGAAAAAGTTCTCGTAGAATACGAGAAATATTAAACAAATAAAAATACTTGAAATATATAAAAAATATACAGAATACTTGAAATATTAAGCAAAGTTAGCTGACTATATGTGGATGGAAAACCCGTCAGCTAGCCTATTATATATTGGTGAGCGTTGCTCAAGAGACATTTACTGCCTCAGCTGACGGTTTTTCCAACTACATACAGCCAGCTTTCGATTATTTTTATAAAAAATACTGTGTTAATTATCAACTGACGAAGTTTTAAGCAGAAGGAAATCATTGCATTATTTTTTTTACATGTTTCCATGACCAGCTGACGGGTTTCATTGCCCTACTCACCCAAAGTGCTAGCTGCATAAAACATCCTTGATTCGATACCCATGATCAAAGCTCGAAAGTTGTAAGAAAAACATTAATACATCATCAAATGACTACACTGCCAGTCTGCAACTTTTGCGTATGAAAATGGTAGCCGTTTTCCAAGATGTAAAATTTGCAAAAAAAGAAAAATAATAAGGTAACCGCGTCAAATTTATTTAAAAATATTCTTTAGGTTTCAACTAAGAGCGGTGAAACAATGGCAGAAGTTTAGTCCTTTGGAAAAGCCTTGGCAGAAGCGAATGAAAAGTCCCGGGGGAAACCCCCTCCAAAACTTAATACGGTTCACACGCCCAGCCTTTTTCCCGACATTATTTAGACCTTAAATAAGAGCTATGTGGAATGGCGGAACTTTAGCATGATGGAAAATCCTCGCATGTTGAAGCTACGAGGGTAGTTCAATAAGTCTTTAGAATGAAGTATAAAAACAATTTTTTTTGGGTAATTTTTTTTTATTTTTCAACATAATCTCCTTGGAGCTCTATACACTTGGTCAATCGCTTTTCAAGTTTTTTTAATCCTTCAGAAAAGTGCGTTTTCGGAAGTTCCTCAAAATAAGCACTTACAGAGGCCATGACGTCTTCGTTGTCTGGAAATCTCTGTCCACCGAGCCATTTTTTCAAGTTTGGAAATAAGAAAAAGTCACTGGGGTCGAAATCTGGTGAATACGGTGGGTGTTCGACCAATTCCAATTTTAGTTCTTCAATTGTAGCCATTGAAACTAAGCATGTGTGAACTCGGGCGTTGTCGTGATGAAAGAGAATTTTTTTTCTCCCCAAATGTGGTCGGTTTTTTTTAATTTCTTCTTTCAGCTGCTCTAATAATGATGCATAATATTTACCAGTGATTGTTTTACCCATTTCCAAGTAGTTAAGAAGTATAATTCCACGTGCATCCCAAAAAACTGTAGCCATAACCTTACCAGCTGACTTTACGGTCTTTGCCTTCTTTGGAGCTGGTTCGCCTGTGGAAATCCACTGTTTCGATTGTTCCTTTGTCTCAGGAGTGTGATGGTGTATCCATGTTTCATCCACATTCACAAATCGACGAAAAAATTCCTCACGATTCCGACTTATGCGCGCCAAAAGAGCCTCAGAGGCTTCTACGGGCCTTCCTGAACGTGGTTCGTCACTTATTGATGTACGACCACGCTTAAATTCATTTACCCAGTTATAAACCGTTGCTAAGGCAGGGGCAGATGTGCCATGAACTGAGTCCAATTCATTTTTTATCTCATATGGAGTTAAACCCTTTAAATGAAAATGTTTGATTACCGCTCTGAACTCGTTTTTTTCCATTTTTCTTAACGAACAATTTTTTTTTCAATTGATTATAAAAACACGTAAAGTCAGAAGATGTGGACTGTGACTGCACCATATATCTAGACGGGAGTGGTGCTGACTGAAAACAGATGATTTGGAGCGATTCGCGCGCCATGTGTTGGTCATTCTAAGGACTTATTGAACTACCCTCGTATCTTTGTAGATGTCATTACAATTTTTTTTCAAAACCTACCCCAATTAAAAAAAAATCATCACGATAGAATAAAAACTCGCTGTAAAAGTCAAATTTTTTCTTGCGGGTCCAATTTTAAGCCAGTTGCTCGATTTTTGACAGCCACCGAACAGTGGGATTAAAATCACTACTCTGGAAAAATTTATTTTCTGACTACAGTTTTCCTCCGATTCAAACGTTTTTTTCAAAATTAAAGCTGATGAAACTCTGCATGATCTTATCCGAGCATACATTCAAATTGAAGCTCTATTTTTTTTTATTTCTTGACAAAAATGCAACAAAAAAATTGTTTGGCTTTTGAAGATTACTATTACCAAGAGAATACTTAGATTCATTCCCAAATACCCAGAATGAATAGAGGAACTATCCAGTACAATTTTTCAGTACCGTAGGATAAATTAAAAAATGTATTTAACTTGTTATAAACAAATAAGTGGATGGAAATGGTTTCATGCGGTTTTACGGTGTATGGTCCCTTGATTCTCACTGGATTTCTTCAATTGATCAACAAAAATAATTTTTGTGTCATACCCGTGAGGATTCATAATAAACAATCAGTATTATAAACAAATAAAGAGAACAATTTTTGGCTTTAGCTATTGATAACGAAAAGAATAGTCATTTTCCATGGAATTAGCTCCATAGAGCTTGCGAATGATACTCAGTTATCATATCTGCTTATATAATAACAATTCGCAATTGTTTAAACGATCTTAGTTAACAATTGCATTATTCGGCTATTTTTCGTCACACAAACTCCTTTCTTTGGATGTATATAATTGTTAATGACTGATATTCGAATAACGTTAGGGGATTTGGATGAATAATAACAATTGCCATTTTTATAAACAATTTCATAAACAGTTACTCATCTTTTCTATTCGTCATGAAACGAATAGCGTTCTCCATCCAGAATCAACTGTAGATCACTAATTGATGATACCCATTCATTATTTTCATTCATCCGATAACAATTGTTTCCGGTTGAGTGCGAGCTTGAACTGGATTTTTCCGGTTGAGTATGAGCTTAAACTGGATTTTTTTGGACAAACTGTGTATTTGTTTATTACATTTGTTTAAATAATCAACCATTGTTAGCGGTTGATCGAAAATAATGAATGGGTATCATCAATTAGCGCGCGAACCGTATGAAGTTTTGGAGGGGGTTTCCCGGGACTTTTCATTCGCTTCTGCCAAGGATTTTCAAAACGACTAAACTTTTGCCATTGTTTCACCGCTCTTGTTGAAATCTGAAGAATTTTTACATTCTCATCCGAGAAGGTATTAGATTTGTGTAAAATTTGCCCCCCCCCCCCCTAGTTTTTGTCAAATGTCCACGTTTTGAGACCCTCTGAAACCGAAAAACAGGTTTTTACGAATGTGTCTGTACGTCTATATGTCTGTCTGTTTGTGAACACGATAATATTCGAAAAAAATAATCTATTAGATTGCCCTTTGGCACACTCGTTAAGTGTCCTAAACTAAAGGTCAAGTTCGTCAGCCTGCCATTTTGGATACAAATTCAAAAAGTGGGCACATTTTTAATATTTTTAAGACAACTTTTTTAAAAATTTAAAAATTCTCTGTACAGTTACTTACAGTATTCAAAAAGTTGAATAATTTATCCTAATGACTTTTTTTGAAATATCAAAAATTACCAGAGTTAGAGTATTTTCAAAATCCAAAAAAAGAAATTAAAATGAACATTTTAAGCCAAACAACGCATGATACAAAAAAAAAGTCAGGAGAAAAAAAACGTTACTTTTAAAAAGCCCTACAAGATGACGATAACAACTTTTATCATTCGGTCGTAAAGTTGAAAATTCCAAATTTGATCGTACCAAAAATGTTTGAAACCACATTTTTTCAAGATTTAAAAATTCTATGTACGGTTGTTCATAATACTCAGACACTCTAACAATTTATCATTATGACTTTTTTCTACAAAAAGAAAATTATCAGAGTTAGAGCCTGAATCGAGGCTGTTTTATGTAGCTAGCTCTTGGGCTATATCTGAAGCAAAAAAAAATCACTGTTATCCGGCCTATTGTTTAGTACCACAAATTTTAAACTCGATGCAGTTCTTCGTGTTAAGAAAAGTTAAGAAATAAATAAAGTGTTTAAATTGAATTCCCGATTTAAAAGCCGGAATATTATATTTCGGAAATTCTCTAGTACGGGAAATTTAAAATTCTTGAATTTCAAAAATATAAAATTACAAATGATTCAATTTTCGAGATTTGTATTTTGAAGCTGTTAAATTTAGAACTTAATCTTTAAAATTGAACTAATTTCGAATATAAAGCACTAAAATCACAGCATTTTTTATTGTATAACCTAAAAATGTCATTAGTTTTCAATGTAAAGTTTAAAAACTAAAATCCTTTAAAGGTAATGTGATGAGTATAACACCTGATCAAGTCAGCCCTAAGATCAATATTTTTTTACGCATATTAAAAAATAAAAGTTTAAACAACGCGGAAATTTTTTTCGGGATATGTTAATAAATATATAAGGATCGTTTCTGGCCTTGCAAAGATTTGGAGGAAGAAAAAATTTTATTTATACAAATCATGATTATCGACGGACACATTTAGGTTTTACAGCAGAAATTTGACTTTTAACTTTCTCTTACGGTAATCCTGTAATCTGTTTTACCCACAGACCCCTAGAAGTTCGAAGTTGTCTACTCACTGCGTTAATGCTGCTTTGACACAGCTGATACCAGAATGATACGTATGTCAGACCAAATATGTTTATTTGCATTTCAAGTGCAAACATTAGTTTTTGCATTATTTGTCCATAATGTTCGTGAGCGATTTTTGTTGTTTTGCTTCACTTTGATAAATACAAACCTCATAACTAGCCCATTGACAACATTGCAAATTACTTGCAGGATTTGACGACAGCACGGTCGGTATTTCTCCAAAATATTCATTAAAAAAAAAACTTTTTTCACTATTCTAATTATTTAGGACCAGAGACCCATGCTTGCATGCCTTTTAATAATCTTGCCAAATTTTTAATACGATATCTTATTCCGTGTGAACGTAAGCTGGGAAAGAAAACTTTCACTGGTATTTTCTTGAAAACAAGAAAGTATCTTCTTGAAAATTTGACAGATGGTTCTTCATATTATGGTTTGCACAAAAAGAAAACATCTCACAATGAGAAGTTGTTAATCAATGTTGTAGAGCATGAAATTCTCAATATTATTGCGCAATTAAAAAAAATGCATTATTTTACTTGCAAATTGATTATTAAGTAAGATTCTCCTAAAAAATTAAATAATTTATTCAACGGCAGAAAATAACTTTTTTGGAATGTGAATACCCGATGATGATACCTTCATTATTGAACAATGTTCACTAATTTTTCAACCACATCGATATTGTTGTTTCTTAAATATTACATTGTTAATTAGGAAAGTCCCTTTTTTGTTATTCCTCTGAGCGTCAATTCAGCAATCGCACATCGAGTTTCGCCACTGGATAGTATTTCCGTGAAAAAAGTACGCAGCTTATTGTAATTTCGTACATAGAGTGCATGTATTTTTTTAAAAGTCTTGACGCTGAGTTCAATTTTTTATAACAATTAGGAGCGCGGAATTCCATTTTGTTTAGACAATTCATACCTCCGCTTCTCATTAACATTAAGAGTCCAAATTTAGGAAGGTGATAAAACTGCCTTTAGCCTTTCCACTTATCCCTGAGACATTTAATTTGAACCCTTATCAAGGGGAAGAAGGCAAGTGAAAGTGACCTCTCCGCGGAGCATCTATGCCACGCGTCCGAGGGCGCTGGGGAAGAGATAGCGATTTCTTTCTTTTCGTCGCTCGCGCGGAAACGCTGTGGCGACATCAAACTCGCTCGAGTAGTCATACATACGAAACTACTCGATGAAAATTGATGATTATTTTAATATAACGATGTAGTCGTGTTTCTCAATAAATCACAAGAAAATTGAGATCGAACTTAAGAATAAAATCACTGGATAAAAAAGAAAAAACCAAAATTAGTTTGTACAAAGACGCAGCAGTAACCAACGACTCAAAAAGAGCTCGATTCTCGGAACCAGTGTATCTCGACAACTTCTGGGAAGGACGAGAATACACACTCTCGACTAAAAGGCTGGCTCTCAATACTACACTTATCGGATCTACACGTTGTTCAACTATGAACTTTGTGTGCAGACATTATGTTAAGGTGATCAACTTTACACATTTAATTCACCACATGAGAGTATGCACGTGAAGTCTACACATTCATTTCACTACATGCTAGACTTCACATTTAAGTGTATAAGCTTAATTCACCACGTGAAAAGTCTACACATTAAATAGTAAGTCGAAAAAGTCTACACATTAAAGTCTACAGAGTGAAGCCCACACATAATAACTCTGCAAATTAATTCTTTGGAATTGTAAATTTCGTGATCTGAAAATTCTACACGTTGAAATGCACGTATTAATATGTTGTAGTAGTTTTACCAGAACAGTGCATTTTGATTCTTAAACATTTTTTACGATTCCTGCCAGCATCTAGTAGTTGTAAAAATGCGTCCTTTGGCGGCGGCTCATCTTCTATTCTTTATTCTTGGTTTTGGAAGCCATTTTGGGCACCTCTGTTTAGTGCACAACTATTTGTGCCTAGTATCAGAAATTCGACACCGAGGTGACACGTGCGTAGTTACGAGCACCGCATTCGTGGAACTTTGTGCAAATATATTGACATGGGATCGTCTGAAAGAAAGATTCGACAATCCTCGTGCGATTACTCAAGCGAAATTAAAATTGTTGTTCTCACTTCCATCAATAAAATATGGTTCCGTTTCATCTTTGCAATCAATTCGAAACATTGTCAAAGAAAGAATCGCGGCTTTAAAAAATTTAGGGCGCTTTCCTAAATTGACAGTTGCTCCGGAAAGCGATAATTTTTCAAATGGTGTCAGTGATATATTGGTATATCATGTTGCGCAAAAACTTGATTCTAATACTAGATTAGCGTGGGAATTACGATTAGGGAATACAACCGAGTATCCGCATTTTTCAACTTTGTTAGATTTCCTTGATTCTCGTGTAAGAGCTTCAGAAGCTGTACAGCGAATTGATGAGAGTAAACGAAAAGCGAAAACAGCACGATCTCATGTATCGAATACAAATAGTTGCCCTCTGTGTAATTTAGCACGTAGATTATTTACGTGTTTCGAATTTAAAAAGAAAAGTGCATTGCAACGTTTGCAATTTGTAAAAACAAAACGATTGTGTGTTTAATTGTCCTAATAGTGGACATTATGTAAATACATGTCCGAGTTTGTTTTCATATTCACAATGTAGATCCAAGCATCACACATTGTTGCATTTAGGTCGAAGTGATAAAAACCCGGAATCGAAATTGAAGAAAACGGGGAATGAAACTGTGGATGTCACGGAGCATCAAACAGGTCCTTCCCAAATTGCGCAGCTGTTACATGCGTCCCCGCACTTGTTGGACCTCAACGCGTTCTTCTTGTAACTGCTCAAGTGATTATAACGTCTGAGTCAGGACGTTCTGTTAAAGTTCGCGCTTTGCTGGATCAAGGATCCACGTGGACTTTGATAACCAATGAATTAGTTAATGCTTTGAAATTTCGTACTACGCGTTTAGAAGATGTTGAACTTATCGGTCTGGGAAACGTTTTGGCTGGCGAATCGCGCGGTATGGCGCCTATCAAGATTCGATCTCGTACAGGTTAAGGGGCCAGTTTTCTCGACAAATGCATTGTTCAAAAAACATTTGACAGATTACGTGCCAACATATTCTTCGGATGTTCTGCATGAACCACATTTGCAAGGTTTATATTTGGCAGATGATAATATCCACGGTCCCAGCCGGATTCATATTATCATCAGTGCTGACCTTTATGGTTTAGTTTTATGCAGCCGTCTAAAGAGAGGTGGTCGAAATGATCTTGTAGCGCAGAACGCGGTTTTTGGTTGGATTATCTCCAGAAAAACAATCGATTGTCATTCCAACGCTATAGCTCCCACAGAAGCAATTGCGCATCATTGTCTCTCGTAGATTGATGTAAACAAAACGATTCAGCGTTTTTGGGAAATTGAGGAACTTCCTCACGCATCCCTTCTTACTCAGTCGGAGCTAGATTGTGAAGCACATTTTTTGAATTCACATTCCCGATTTAAAGATGGTCGTTACGTGGTGCGACTGCCGTTCAAATCGGGTCCCTCACTTGACATTGGCAATTTGCTCAAATCAACTGAAAGGTCATTATCTGCTTTATCGATGAAATTTGTTCGTTCGCCTGAACTTTTTAAGCAATATAACGCTTTTCTGACTGTTTATGAAACAAAAAATCATATGACTCGAGTCTTGGAAAAACATACTGAAACTTTACAAGTAATTTATTTGCCTCGTCACCCGGTCTTGCGGAAATCTAGCTCGACGACGAAACTCCGTGTAGTTTTTAATGCCTCTACAAAGAATTAAAAATCTACGAGTCCTAATGATCAGTTTCATATCGGTCCTAAATTGCAAACGGGGATTTTTGAGGTTTTGTTGCAGTAGCGAACTTTTCGCTATGTCTACGCAGCTGACATCGCTCAGATGTATCGGCAGATTTTGGTTCACGAGTCGGGTCAGGATTATCAGAAAATGTTATGGTGTTCACATCCTGGTTCAGACCAAGTAGCTTTTCGACTAAACACCGTTACTTACGGTACTTCGTCAGCTCCTACTTGGCGTTCAGAGTTATTCAGCAACTAGTGAAGGATGAAGATGCTGCATTTCCGTTGGCCGCAACGGTGCTTTCCCGACAAATTTATATTGATGACTGTCTTTTCGGAGCTGATTTGAAAGAAGAGATTCTTAAAATTCGTGAGGAGGTTAAAACCCTCCTTGACAAGGGAAAATTCCAATTACGGAAATGAGCAAGCTATTCAACGTCATTAATTGAAGATATTGATCCTACTGACCATGGGCTTGCAATTGAGAAACCTCTTAGAGAAGATGAGTCGTTGAAAGTACTTGGAATTAGTTGGGTCCCTGCACAAGACACCTATCGGTATCAAATTCAGCAATTTGAAAAGTCAGTAGTGACTGAGCGATCTGTTTTGTCTGTGATTGCTCGTATTTATGATCCTTTGGGATAGGTTTCCCCAGTTGAAACTGCAGCCTAGATATTTATGCAAATATTGTGGTTGAAGTTGTTCAATTGGGATGAGATTCTTCCACAAGACTTGATTGATGTCTGGCAGTCTTATCGTGAAGAACTCCCCAACTTGAGACAATGTTCAGTGCCCCGTTGGACTGGACAAGGAGGAGAAGTGATTGGTTCTACTCTTCAAGGATTCTCGGATGCGTTAAGCACAGCTTACGCTGCTGTTGTTTATGTCCGTTTGGTACTTCGTTCGAGAGAAGTACATACGACGGTGCTTTCAAGTAGAACCAAAGTCGCTCCTCTAAAGACTTTATCAATTCCTCGATTGGAATTATCTGGTTCTCTTCTGCCCACGCAATTGATGTCAGTTATCAGATCTATTCCAAAATTTAAGAACATGAATTCACTATTTTGGACCGACTTCACTATAGTGCTTGCTTGGTTAAAGAAGCATCCTTGTTCTTGGTCGACTTTGGTATGAAATCGCGTTGCTACGTTTCAGTCAGTGGCTCCAGTAGAATCACGGCGTCACGTGAGTTCCGGGGCAAACCCGCAGATTTGGCTTCACGCGGTATAAAGCCAGCCAAGCTCGTGGAAAATAAACTTTGGTGGAATGGTCCTTGGTGGTTAAGCCAGTCAAGGAATTTGTGACCTGATTCTCAAATCCTATTGGATTCAGATACGACTGAAGAGGTTCGAGTGAATACTCATTACGTCGCCAAAATACCACACACGTGGTTTCTAACACTTCGAGCCCCAACAATGAGGAAAAATCATGATTCGGAAAATAATTCTTCGCTCTCGAAATATTGTCAACTAATATTGTTAAAAGAAGAAACTTTGCCTTCTACGAAATGGACTTGGGGTAGGATTATCTTAGTAAAAAAGGAAACTGACGGTCTTGTAGGAGTAGTTGTTGTTCGCACTTCCACAGGAATTTATAATCGGCCGATTTCAAAACTTGCGATATTGCCTCTAAGGCATTTTGAGGAGGATAATAAAAACTAGTTAGTAAATTGAATGTAAAACACCTTCGCGCTTTTTGAGGTTTGAACCGGAAGGTTCAAACGGGGGGAATTATATTAAGTATTCATTTGGATTCATTTTTAATTTTCATTATATGTAGAATTTTTATGTTTTTTTTAATAGTTGGTAAAGCAGAAAATCGATTTACCAGGACCGTTCGATTATCGATATAGCTCGCATCGATATATTTAGTTAAGGATGGATGGATGGATGGATGAGTGGTGAGAGTTCTTTTTTTGACTTCGAACTAGTCTTTTCTCGGCGCATAATTCTCTCGAGAAACGTTTAGCGTATCGTTTCTCGGCTAGAAACCTCTAGTGCGATCCGAAAGAGTGCTTTGTCGCACTATTTTGTACAGGCTCTGTAAATAGGGATAGAATAAATCTTATATTCGATAACAGTGAAAGTATTATTTGGACAATCATCTTCTCATTAGAAGTGCTCATCAGAGAATTCGAACCTAAAATTTAGACACATGGCGATCCTGCTTGATATGAACGTATAAATATTTTGTGGCGTTTTTACCAGAATAGTACATTTTGATTCTTAAACAAATTGGAAAATTCTTTTTTCGAATTTGCATGCATATCGCCTGGAAATTTGTTCGAATTTAACAGTTTAAACAGTTTATTATTATTTAAAATTAGTTAAAAATAAATGATTTAAAAATAAATCCCTTAAAAAATGCTCAAATTAGGTCCTGCAAAGTAGAATGGAGATTACGTATCCCCATGATGGTTTGTGTTCGCACAGTTAACGTTGACCGAGCCGCATGCTTTTTCATAAAATCGATATTTCTGTCAATTTTGGATGAATCGATTTGAAACTTTCCAGAAATCTTCCTTCAATATTATGGCACAAATGTCTCACTGCAAGTTTCTTCAAAACTGAAAGTTCCCTCGATACTTTTTGTCGGAGAAGCGATAAAAACTTAGATACTGGCCCTGTGTCATTTTGCAATTAAATATTAATAAACAGTATTATATTTTTTAACTTCTGCTCCTTCTTTAGCCATCACAAGACTATACTGAGCCTGTGCACCAAGTTTCGAAGGATTTCAACAAGTTACGACGATTTATATTTTATAAACTTATTGATTTTAGAGGTTAAAAGTTTTCAGTTATAGCATCCGGGCCCATAATTTTTTTCACAAATGGGACATTATTTCTCCAGTTTCAGTGTACCAAGTCAAAAAATCAAAATTGTTCGATCTAAGTTTATAGGGAAAAAATATTTGTTAGTTGGATAAATATTTACCGAGGGGAATAATGGAAAAAAAAATTCGTCTAGTACAGTTTCAAAAAAAGTTTTCTCGTCTTTTACGCTGCTCATAAGCATTTAAAAAAAAAAAGAAATATTTTTTATGGATGATCTTGAGAAATAATGCCCCAAATATTCACGATTATTGTGAAATACCCGATTTTTATGTTACCAAAAACTTCTTTTATTCTTACCAAGGCTTCATCGTTTTCTACACTGCTGCTCGTGGAATTATAATTCTTTCCAACTAAACATTCGTACTCTTCGACAAAGTCCATATGTACGAATAAATTAATTGATAATTTATTATTTAGGAAGAAAATGAATTATTCTACGCTAATGCTTCACTATTCTACACTTCTACAAGAATTCTTGGCTACATGAAATGTACGTCAAAAGATCAGTGTCGTTTATGGTAAACTGCCGGGCAACATAAATGTCGTAGGCATTTAGGAAAATACGGCATTTAGCCTAATGCCTGTATTGACATTCGCCAATTAGCCGTCTGCTTACACTGACGACTAATAGCCTAAAGTAACCTAGGCATTTAGACGAATTTCATTTTAAATCAATTACATTAAATTGACTTGAATTCAGAAAAATGCTTGATCTTTTGGTCGGTGTATTATAAAAATGAAGCAAGGAAGAAAGTCATCCTTCGTGAATGTCAAATTATTATTAATGACCATATAAAAAAGGCCATTTGTATAATTTTATGTAAGAATTTTATATAGTTTTATATAAGAATTTTCCGTAAAACTAACCGGTCAAAGATAGCGGTAGAGATAGAATTACGCAAAATTCTATTATAAAACTAGTTATAATAAATAAAAAAGTAAATAAAAATATATTTAAGAATCATTCCTTTCATTCCTAACGACTGGTGGTGGTTATGGGCTTCGATAACACGCGTTAGAATGACACACGTACGGAGAAACAGAAAAAGGTATATCCGAAGTGGCACGAAGCAATCGGAGCTCACGGATATGATCGCCTAAAGATGACCTCTCCGTTTGCGTCCAGGGCCTTCGTACCCGATATCGATCCGCGTAATGATAACCAGGATTAGAAAAATACTGCCTAGAATTAACTTATAACGTGTCACTCGCCACTTTTCACGTGAATATAATTTAAAATTCCACACATTTTGAACAAATTCACAGGGTAAATGAAAATTTCATGGTGTAAAATGAGAAGTAACAGGATAGAAAAAGAATTAAAATAAAATAAAACAGGTGTAAAATCACAGCATTAAAAAAAATCACATAGTATAAACAAAATTAACAATGCAAGGTAAATAAAAAAACACGTTTCAGATCAAATCAACCCAGTTAGAAAATCACATGGAAGAAAAAAGATCAAAAATGCAAGATAAAATAAACATATTTAACAAAAAGAAATCAATAAATAGGATACCACAACACATATTTAATAAATAATGTTTAAAATCCTATTAAAACCAATACAAACGAGACTTTCTCAGATTTTTGGGGGATTTTTGCCTTTTTCTAAACAGACAAAAAAATTCTGCCCAAAACACCTCTAGGCGCATTTATTAAATTTTTTTTTTTAATTAGATTAATCCCACATATACCCTAATATTAATAAAATTGTGGAAATGAAAAGAGCCTCTTGCTCCGTCCAGGAGGATCCTTCTCGTTCAGTTCAGGGAGACCCTCCTCAATTGAGGCGGGATGACTTTCCGCAAAAAGCGCGGGAACAGGGTACGATAACACAGGCCCAGAAAAAAAACAAAAGTGTCTGTGCAATTGACCAGACCTATATATTCTTATAGTAGGGTCCAGCTACTTTTTTATGGGGGTTTGCTCGAAATACCTCATTTTTTACGGTTTTTTCATGGTTTTTTTTTAAATAAAAAAAAATAAAGAAAGATTTTATTTTTTTGACTTCAGAATCGAATTCTACGGGAAAAAATACATCGAAAACCATGTTTTGATTCTTTTTTTTACAAAAATTTCAACCCACCATACGGCGATGAAAAGGCAGAAAATCGCGAAAAGTGAAAATTTGCTTCAAATTTGATTAAAATGACATTAAAATC
>NC_046664.1:124211187-124212265 GCF_010883055.1 Belonocnema kinseyi | reverse complement strand
GTTTATAAATCGGTTTAAAATCGTAAAACTTGATTTTAATGTCATTTTAATCAAATTTGAAGCAAATTTTCACTTTTCGCGATTTTCTGCCTATTCATCGCCATATGGTGGGTTGAAATTTTTGTAAAAAAAAAATCAAAACATGGTTTTCGATGTATTTTTTCCCGTAGAATGCGATTCTGAAGTCAAAAAAATAAAATTTTTATTTATTTTTTTTTATTTAAAAAAAACCATGAAAAAACCGTAAAAATGAGGTTTTTCGATCAAAACTCCATAAAAAAGTAGTAATTGTGGGATTGTGAGATTGTAAAGGGGAGGTAGATATTTTGGAGGATTGAGACAGATTTTGTGTGGAAGTTTGTTTTGGAGATTTGTGACAGGGTGGGAAGACTGTGTTGACGGATTGGTAGTAGCAGGGTTGGATAGCGACAAAGAAAGGCGTGACAGGTAACAGACAGCGACGATAGAGGCAGGGAAGATAGAAGGCGGGGAAGATAGAAGGCGGGAAAATTTGAATTTTATTAATGGCTAGTGGAGCGAGCATCTCCTCGGAAGAAATAGAATTAGAGCAGGAAGTCTTCAGTACACCGAAAGAGATAAAGGAAAGAAAGGCAAGGGGGAAGTATAAAAAAACTATGGAAAAGGAAAGATTGAGAGCAAAAAGCGTAGGGTCCTTAGAAGCATTTGTCAAAAGGAAGAGAGGGGAGAGGGAAAGCAGTGAAGAGAAGGAAGATATCGGGGCCAGTATAAAATACCAGAGAATGTTTAGATTGCCGCCGGAAAAGCAGAGTTTGGTAGGGAAAAGCGATAACAGGGAGGGTGCCGACGGTAGCGGAGATGAAATGTCGATGAAAGAAGAAAGGCTAAAGGAAATTAGAGAATTGATGATAGAGGTAATGGGGATTTATGAAGAAAAGCAGGAGAGAAGGGGAGAGGAATTAAAGAAGGAAATTAGGCGGGAAATGGCTGAAGTTGGGAAAGAAATAAAAAAATGGGAAGAAATCAGGGAAAAGTTGGAAAAGAGGATGGAGTCATTGGAGCAAAAACTAGTGAAGCAGGAAGAAATTAATAACACAAA
>NC_046664.1:124207848-124209139 GCF_010883055.1 Belonocnema kinseyi | reverse complement strand
AAAAATTTTAAATACTTTAGAAATCTGTAAAAAAATAAGTTGTAGGTGTTTCGAAAGATTTTAAAGGATTTGAAAACTTTTAGAGAAATTAAAAAAATTGCAAGGAATTTTCAATTGATTATAGTAATTTAATATGACATTTTAAGTGATTTGATATGCTTTAGGATATTTTAATATATTTCAAGTAATTTTCAAATTATTTTAATAATTTAGTGTGAGCTTTTTAAGGATATTAAATATTTCAGGGTATTTTTTAAATTTCAAAGAATTTTCAAGAGCTTTGAAAAATTTTAAAGATTTCAAAAGATTTTTAAGGATTATAAATATTTGAGAATATTTTTAAAAATGTCAAGGAATTTTCAACTGGTTTTAATAATTTAAGGGAATTTCAAAGAATTAAACCAATGTTAAAATACTTATTTAAAAAAATTTTAAATACTTTAGAAATCTTTATAAAAAGTTCTAGGTATTTGAAAATATTTTAAAGGATTTGAAAAATTTTAGAGAATTTAAAAATATTCCAAGGAATTTTCAATTGATCACAGTATTTTATAATTATATTTGAAAGGATTTGATGTATAATTTAGGATATTTTAATAGATTTCAAGTTATTTTCAAATTATTTTCATAATTTAGTGTGAGATTTTAAAGGATTTGAAATATTTCAGGGTATTTATTGAATTTTAAGATATTTTCAAGAGCTTTAAAAAATTGTTAAGATTTTAAAAGGTTTTTAAGGATTTTAAATATTTGAAGCTGTTTTGAAAGGTCTGAAGGAATTTTGAACTTATTTTTATAATTTAAAGAAATTTCAAAGAATTTCAACAACTTTAGCAGGGTTATTTAAAAAAATTCCAAAGTAATTCAGAAATCTTTAAAAGATGCCAAGGTCTTTCAAAATATTTTGAAATTTTCTAAATATTTGAGAGTATTTTAAAACGTTCCAAGGAATTTTCAATTTTTGACAGTAATTTAATATGAGATTCTAAAGGATTTGGTATATATTAGCATATTTTAATAGATTCCAAGGCATTTTCAATTGATTTAAATAATTCAGTATGAGATTTTAAAGGATTTGAAAGCTTTTAAGGTATTTTTAAACTTGTAAGGAATTTTCCAGAGCTTTCAAAAATGTTTAGCGGTTTTAAAGGATTAAAAACCCTAAGAACCCTAAGAACACAGAGCGACACAAGGACAACCGCCTTCTGCATTTTTCCCGCAAGTGTTTTAGCATATTGTTGACACGCAGGGATGCTTTTTAGGCCATTAGCAAGTGAAAGCTTGGCACCTC
>NC_046664.1:124206127-124207748 GCF_010883055.1 Belonocnema kinseyi | reverse complement strand
GAACCATGTCAGGCCTCGAGTGAGCAACAGAAACAATTGTCGAGAATATAAAGTTCCAGTATATGCGGCACTTCCCATTCTCGAAAATTGACTCAATTTCCCCGAGGATCATTTAGAGGAGCGATATTATGGTGAATGCTGTAGGAGTGACAGAGATGGTAATAAAGTGCTCTTAGTGCCGCATTGTGCCTCTGAATGTAGGTCGTTCCCGCGTGAGTTGGACGACTAGATAGTATGTGAGCTAAATGCTCGGGGTGTGCATGGCACGCCCTGCAGCTATCATCGGGAATGTCTTGGCTCAAAATGTGGCGACGGTATGTTAAGGTGGAAATGACACCGTCTTGGCATGCAAAAATGAAACCCTCTGTACCAGACTTCAATCCGGGCGATTTAAGGAAAGCAAACGTTAGCTCACAAGACATTGACTGATACTTCACATTTCTGTGGAAGATACCGTGCATCCTCTTATCGAGGAGCTGTTCACGAATGTTTTTCTCTTGTGCTTTCTTAATCCGGGCTTTTAGGAGTGAGTACTCGAAATAGATTAGATTTGATGCATTTTGCTCACCCCTAATACTGAAGTCAAGTCCGAGTGTTTCAGCAGCCTCCACCGCTGTTTTGTACAGAAATGCTCCTTTGCCCACTTCCTCGTGATTCCTGACCATTTTAAGAAGAGTGTATCTTCCATTTGCAACTCTATGTGCTGTACCCAGAATAATCCTGTTGTGAAGACATTCAAGACTCAATATTCCGCGACCCCCTTGATGGCGTGAGATGTACAGTCGTGGAACGGAAGACTTAAGACGCATGCTTTTGTTCATGTGCATAACCTTTCTTGTCCCGATATCAAGAGATCTGAGCTCGTTCTTCGTCCATGGAACTACTCCAAATGAAAAGAGTAGTACCGGGACGGCAAGGATTTTCGTTGCAGATATTTTGTTCCTCGCCGACAGTGCAGAAGACCAAATCTGTCGGATGAGACGTTTGTATCTGCTTCGGAGAGTATCCTTTATAGATGTCACATCCTGAATGCGGCTCTGTGGCACGCCCAGGTTTGTATAAATCTCTCCAGCGCAAAGGTGTCGTATGGCGCTTCTATCAACGTGCTCAGGGTCTTCAGGGATGCCATTAAGTTTTCCTCGCTTCAAATAAACCTTGGCGCATTTATCTAACCCAAATTCCATTCCAATTTCCTTAATATATCGTTCGATAATCCCCAGAGCTAGATGCATTTGCTCTCTGTTTTTAGCATAGATCTTAAGATCGTCCATGTAAAATACATCAGTGACCTTATAGTGTCGATCTGCAGGTTTGCCGCACAAGTATCCGTCGGAATGGCGCAGTGCTAGAGATAGTGGCAGTAATGTAAGGCAAAAGAGGAGTGGGCTCATGGTGTCGCCCTGAAAGACACCTCTCTGAAACGTGACCTCGTTAGTTGTCACACGATTTTTGCCAGATGAGATAGTAAATCTGGTTTTCCAAAGCGGCAGCAATCTCTCTATGCACTCAACTATTTGCAGATGAACCTTTAAGATTTCCAAAAGATAGATGATAAGTCTATGGGATGTAGAATCGAAAGCTTTCCGATAATCAATCCAGGCCATCGATAGGTCACGCTGGT
>NC_046664.1:124201108-124206027 GCF_010883055.1 Belonocnema kinseyi | reverse complement strand
TTAATACTTTTTTCACCTCCTCGGTAGTGATGGGTGGGCATTCTTTATCAGGTGTTATGAGAGCAACACATAACTCCTTGAAGCTATTTATATTTTCTGAGTGTTCGTCCAGTCTATGCTGAACTTCGTAGACTTCCCTCCGAAATACTTCGATATCCTCTGGTTTGGGCGGGTGTTCGACAGTAACTGGAGGGTCTTGGAAGTGTCGAGATGGCTCAGAGACAAAACTGTTGAATTTCTCTGACCCATCTCTCCCTCCGCTCTAGACTTCTCTTAGCGTCAGATAGTATCCGTATTCTCTCAACAATATGCTGCCTGATGGTCAGCCGTTTTGACTTGTTGAGTGTGTGATAACGGGTCCGGAGTTCGCGCGCGAACTTTCGAACCTTGGCGGTAAAATTCCTGCCAGATGCGATGTAGTCAATCACACATTGAATGCGGGTGCACTTCAAAATATCCTAGGTCAATGTCTGTGTGAATATATTAGGAGGCGACACACATGACTGGTTTGCGCGCGCAACCCATTTCTCCTCTTCTGAATTTGAAAACTCGAAGGCGCACGATTATATAATTATATTATATTATATTATATTATAAAAGTCTTCTTTCTCTATGTTGATCTGCATTTCAAAGAGTGGAATTTTTTTTGTAGTTGGGGGCTGGGTACCTTCCCGTATGCACTAAGGCCGCCAAAGCTGAAAACCCTTTATTCTTATGTGTTTTAAGCCCCTGAATCCGAATCGACAAATTAATTTTTGGAAAAATGCGTAGAACAGTGTTTAAATTGCATTTGTTTAAAAAAATGATAAAAAGTAGTTTTTTCTATCTGGACAGTTTTTTGTGGAAAATATGGCTTTTTCTAAGAAGAAAGTCTCTAGTAACTTTTTTCTAAATGCATATTTCAAAAGTTATAAATTTTTAAAGGTCGAAAATTTGAAGTTTTTTACTAATCTTTCACTGTTGATAATTTTTTATCTACCGAACATTTTTGAAAATCTCAAAAACGTATGTATTCTCAAGAACTTACTCAACAAATTGGCATAATTTTCCACCATGGCCGATCTTTGCGTGTTTTACTTTTTGCGATCAACAAGAAGGCTTTTTTAATGATTGACATAGTACGCTTTTCGAAAGACATCGATAATTTTTATATTGCAATGTTTTCTTGATGACTTTAAAGTAATTCACAAAAGTTAAATCAACTATTAACATCGGAATTATTATAGTTTCTATAATAATTAATGGAATTATTATAATATTTATGACAATAGTCATAATATTTATTATAATTATTTTATTGTTTAACTGCGTATAGATAATAATTGTTTTTTGAAGTTTATGAAACCGTCAATGGTTTTCTTTCAAATGGAAATTTGAATTTTCCATCGATTCGGAACTCGATTGATTGCGTCGGTACTAAACTCAGTTCAATTCGAGCAGAACCGCTAAATCATCTACTTGATTTTGGTTGAGGTAATCTATCATGATTCCCTTCATTATATTATTGCATTCCAACATAAACTATGTAAATTTACAACTTTCAGGCTCATCAGAAGTTTCAATAGTCCTTTGCGTAGAAAGAGCTGAAAAATACTTGATAAACGTCCTCCAAAAGAATAATTCTTGTAGCACATTCAATGAGCTTCGCTATGTGCAATATTATTACACTGCAAAGCATGAATTTGAAAAAATGGCATGGACGTCTGCATCACTCGAATTGCAAATTCGCCGAATATTTTATGTCACTCATCAGCAAGTAAATTGTTTATGCGAGAAAGTAGATATTTTGAATCCTCTTATGTTCCGTTATGAAGTGAAGGATGAGACATTGATACCAAAAAAAATACATTACTACCACCTCCAGACGATTTTGTTGCGTGTGTACCGTAAAAAAGCCCTATTTTTGATCGAAAGAAGTACAACTTGCAAAGACCTGCCGTAGAGGAAAACGATTTTGAAAAAAGTTCGGTGGATCAAAAATTATTAACAGTGAAAGTTAGTAAAAAACGTCAAAAATTCGACCATTAAAAATTTATGCTTTAAATTTGTTAAAATGTTTGATTTGAGTTGTTAGCCAACCGTGGTCTATCAAGGGTTACAATTTTCTTTTTTTTTCTCCTTTTGAAACCTCAGAGTGTTTTTCTTGGTTGCATTCGTACAATTAGAAAAAAATTTATACTTTATTTCACGCGAACTGTAATCAGGTACCTGTGCCACTCTCCGATAATAATTTGCTACGTCGGTGCATGATTTTAAATTGTAGCTCCATTGTCTTTTTCTTCCAGCGCGGCAAGTCCAGACTTTCTTGGCGCCATTTGAATTAAAATCAATTTTCTTAAAGCTCTAGGAAATGTTTTTTTTTAACTTAGAATAAACATTTTTTTAACTTGATTAATTTTATAGATATTTTAGTTTGAATAAAATTGTGGAAATTAAAATTCCCGTTTTGAGTAAACTTGAATAAAATGGAGAAGCAATAATCTTCGTTTTATCAGTTTTTGACAAGAGGTGTAATTTCTGTTTTATTTGTAAGAAACAACATAAGAAATAAAAATTCTATTTTTGGAGACACGACACAAGCTATAAAAGAAACATAAAGACAAAAGTTATTCACACAAAAAAGAACTATGAATATTTTGTAATCATTTCATTATAGGATGTAATGCCATAAAAATTAAATAACACATAAAAAAGTTTGACCTTTAATTTTAAAAGTCCTGTGCAAAAATGTAGGAGAAGTACAATAACCAAGCTCGTAGCTCGAGGTTAATATATTACGCAATAGGATATTTAATACTGTCGCTGTACTGCGCTAGAACTGGCAGCTTCGGCCCAATACTTACGCCAGTACTGGCGCAGTACTGGCAGATCCTAGAAATGATAACTATGTTCAGTCCTGGCTTTCACTACTGCGCCAATTCTGGTAGACAGTACTGGCAGTATGTGCGGGTGCATTACTACACATGAATATTATACAGAGTTAAGCTGACACTCGTTTAAACTCATAACCAGAAGAGGCCTGCATAAGATGTGTGAACTATAATATCACTTAAAGGATAGATTAGCTTAATTTTTCGTATGAATTGATATAGAGTCATTACGAAGGTAACATTTTGAAATTATGTCAAGGGGTCTAGAGCACAGAAAATCACCAATCCTTCTAAGTAAACCAAAATCAATATTCAATTGAGTTGTAAGTAATTTGAGCCACAAAGATTCATTATGAGAATCTAGGGAAAATTCATCATTCAGAGACTGTTTTTTCTCATCTAGAGTAACGTGAAGTGTTGTCTTCAAACTGCCGGTCTCCTATCAAGATGATTTTGTCGGCAATTCTTTGGGTCATATAGATATTAATAAGCAGGTAAGTTACAATAATAATTACCTAACTTCTAACGTTTTTCCATTTATCAGTGAATATCAGTGTCTTGAAATAAAAATTTTACTTTGCGTAGTCTAATTTACAAATCCTACGTTAGTCAAAACAGACATGACATTGAAACCACTAAAGCCGAAATGTAAAAACTGAGCCGTGATCGTCTGCATCGAAATTGATGCCTGGGCCCATTCGAATAAATTCCCTCTAGATTTTTGGCATTCAACGAAGTGATGTTAGCTGGTGGTTGAAGTGAAAATAGTTAATTGTTAATGTAGACGGTCATGACTTTTTCGATACATCCCGGCTTTAGTTTAAATGTCGGCGGCCATGACTCACCTAAGATTTGCAAGTTGCATTAGGAACAGCCTTATGCATCTCTCCATATTTGAGATCTTAATATGACCCCGCAACTGTCCTGAGTTGATTAGTTTCTCATATCTCCAGCGTGGCGCTAATTGTTCCATCACACCCTGTATTTGCATAGAAAGCATTGGGACTAAATCAATTTTTAAAATTTTTATCAAAAAAAATGTTATTTACATGCAAAAAAATCTTGAAATTATAACAATATTACTCATTTACCATTTCAAAATAGTTTTCTTAATCATTTTCTATGAACACTAAAGACAAAATATGACTATATGGTCATACAATAATCCTGGCAAAGTGAAATATATCTTAAATTTGAATTTGAATGAAAAGTATAATATGATTCCTAAATTTTATTGTCTAAAACAAATTAACAATATCATTAATGTAATGTAAAAAAAATCGCGGAGAAAATTTGAATTTTGCTAAGTTTAAACTTACCATGTGAATACTCTCGCTTATGATTACACTAGGCAGTCTGATAAGTACCTGAAAAATGAAACACGGAGACGTTTTTTTGGCCAAAGTCGGTTTTATTTTTCAACATACACTCCTTTTAGGTCGATAGAGCTAGTGCAACGATTTTCTAGCTTTTTGATACCTTCCGAAAAGTACTCGATCGAAAGGTCTCCAAAATACGCCTCAGTTTCAGCTATGAGCTCCTCATTTGAGTAAAAACGCTTACCGGTGAGCCATCTCTTCAGGTTAGGGCACAAGTAATAGTCGCTGGGGGCCAGGTCTGGTGAATACGGTGGCTGAGGAACCAATTCGAAGCCGATTTCATGGAATTTGGTTGTGCAACTAAGCATGAATAAACAGGCACATTGTCGTAATGATAAAGCGGTTTTTTTTCTTCAAATGCGGTCGTTTTTCGGCGATTTCGATTTTCAATCGGTCCAATAATGATGAATAGTATGCTCCGGTTATGCTTTCACCTTTTTCAAGATATTTCACGAATATTATGCCATGGGCATCCCAAAATACGGAGGCCATAACCTTTCCGACCCATTGTTGCGTTTTTGGACGCTTTGGAGCACTTTGGCCCGGTGAAACCCACTGTTTTGCCTGTGGCTGGGAAGTTGTCACACGAATTCGTTTTTGGTCCACTGTGAGCAAACGCGGCACCCATCGCGCGCAGAGCTTCTTCATGCCCAAAACTGAATGCACGATA
>NC_046664.1:124199586-124201008 GCF_010883055.1 Belonocnema kinseyi | reverse complement strand
GCTTCTCAGTGCTGTAACTTGTAAATGCGCAAACATAAATGGCTGAAGTTTTGACAGGCGTCATTTGAAGGATCAAGCTCGACGAAAATGGTTCACATTAGTAAATACTAATGCCATCTCTTAGAATTATCAGGTAATTATCAGACTGCCTAGTATAATAGATATAATGTATTTCTAATTGAATTTAACTACATTTACATTTGAAACCATTTTATTTAATAATCAGTGAAAAATAAAAAAATAATATTTCCTTAAATGATTTCTTTTATCATTATATCCTTTCAAGCCTTTAAAACAAAGATATTAAAACATTGATTATATTTACTTCTTGGACGTTTTATAAAATCATCATTTATATTTATTCCTCTGAAAAATAGTTTTTTTTTTTGACAATTTGACTTATTGATTAAACTATTTTTAATGTTCTTCACATATTTAAATTTTATGTGTTCATGAATAAAAATTTAATTCAATTCCAATTATATTTGATTTCTTTATATTCAATAGTGTAAGTACCTGCTGAACCCTCAAATGTTAAGTTTGAACTAGTATACTATTAAAACTTTTTTCTCAAAACTATTTACATATTTTATTGATATAAATATTATTTACTCCGTTTTCAGATATGAAAAGGATTATATTTAACTTGTTATTCCAATTCAAATCTAATATTCCACTTTAACGAGTTTCATGGATGACGTTTTAAGTCATGTTTACCATTACCATTTATATACGTCGTTTGGAAAACTGTTTTGAAATATAAAATGCGTAACATTAATTTAATTTCAATATATTTTTTTACAAAAATAACATTTTGTTTATTAAAAATTTCTTAAAAAGTGGTCTACTCTCATTGCTTACAATGCAAAAGCAGGGAGTGATGGGACAACTAGCGCCACTCTGAAGATATTAGGAACTAACCGTCTTAGGAGACTAAGGGATCGCCATTTTGTTTTCAGATGCACGGGGCTGATTAGGAAGTTATAACTTTATTCTAAGTGACTAGTACGCACTGTTAAATGAAAGAAAATTTAAAATTAGGTAAATATTATTCCAATTAGTTTGCTTAAAATTCTCATTGCGAGACCAATAAAATTTGAGCAAAAGCGTTTTTCTGTGAGTTCTTAAAGTTTAGTAAACGTGCGCTTTGAGAATAGTTGCTACACGCAGAAAAATTTTAAGAGATTAATTCACGGAAGCGCGTGCTTTATAACTAAATTTTTTACATGATTTAACGTCTTGTAATCTATGATATAAAAACATAGAATTCGAGAGCTAAGAGCAAAGTGGCGTGGCCTAATGCCTGAGACTTTGAGACTTCTTAAAATGAAAAGAATTAGTAAGATGTATAATATATGCTTATAGTTTGCATTGAGGAAACAAATCATGATTCCCTTATACCTGTGCAGGTCAAACTATAAA
>NC_046664.1:124190448-124199486 GCF_010883055.1 Belonocnema kinseyi | reverse complement strand
AAAAATTGTCATTAACATTAGCCGAATCTTCAAAAATATAATTTATGAAAATTTTCCTGAAGCTTAACTCAAGCAAGAACTATATTTTTTCAATTTTAGGTGAGAACGAAAGCGTGTCTTTTTTATTTTTGAACTGATATATTGCCGATATATGGCATTGCCAATTCACCGAGTACTACGCCAGCACTGGTCCGCTAAGATTTGGCTGGACTTTGGCAAGACCACTGGCTCAGTACTGCCTAGATATGAGTAAAGGCTCAATGCAGGCATTTCCCATTGAGTACCGAGCGCAAGGTGTGAGATCCAACAGGTACGTGCCCTAGTCACATATGCTTCTATACTCCGTATATAAAAAAAAGAACTATTCAGAACCTTCAAGGACTTTAATACGTATCTATTTGCACTGAGTAAATGTATCTATAATTAATACATTTTTATGAAGAACATCCTCAACACTGCATATAACCTTAAGTTTCAATGATGCTACATTCAAATAAAATATGTTGTTATATTAATCTAAAACGAGGAGAATTTCAGATTTTATTTAAAACTGAAGACTAAAGAACTTCCTGTCCGTCGAAAAAGCTTTAAGTTGAAATCAAATTTTATAAAAAATTGTCTGAGTCATCCTAAAATATTTCACATTTAAATGTTCGAAAATATCGCAGGCAAGGATTTATATCCTCCTTCTGCACAAATTGGTCGTAAACAGAGATAGCTGCGTCACATGTTTAGGAAGCAAACGTTTTCTCTTTGGAATAACAATGTTTCCAGTAATTGAAAATAATCTTTCGATTCGGACTGATAAGGCCTGTATAGCCAAGTATCGAGACGTTGCTTTCGCTACGAGTGGAAATCTTTCTTTACTTCTTTCCAACCACGTGTGTTCTCAGTCCTAATATAAATTAAAGACTGCACAAATGCACAGCCTAGTACTTCTTCTGTTTTGTTTCTTTAAAAGTTCTAGGGCTGAACATTTGGCGCTGCCGTTTTTTTACTCGCCATTTTGATTCAAACTTTCAAATTTTTTAATAATAACGAATAATAATAATTAATAATATCCGCAAAAAACTATGTGTAAGGAATGAAAAAAAAACATTAAAATTTTCGAAATTTATGTTGATGACACGAAATTTTGATTTTTTCACTAGCCTGGAACCGAAGAGGGTGACAAAAAATATTAAGAGCACAAACAACGTACAAACGTTAGCAAAAAGAAAAATTGAAAAAAATAATTTTCGGAGGGATTGCACTAAATTTGTAGTTCCCCTAGCCGGGCAATTAAGAGTGTTTAAACGAAAATATCAAATGTATCCCCTTCCGAGCGCCTTCGGACACGCCTGATTTTGAAGTTTGGCAGATTGTTCAGATATCTTCTTGGATATATTGATATTTTCTTGCAATTTCCTCAAATATGCGCAAGAGAGTGCAATGTATTTGGGAATATAAATTCCAAACCTTGAAGTGACCAGAATTTGGTTTTATTTGAATGATAAAAATAGAACAAAATGAATAAAAATATTACCTGTATTCCTTTAGACATTTTTAGATCTTCCAGGTTGAAAGTGTTTAATATTCCAAATAAACTGCCATTAATAGGATACATTAATAGCTTGGTAACCTCCCAAAGAATTTAAATGGGGGGAAATACAGTGAAACTATTCTATAGCGCCGATTTTGGGGATGACGGTGGGTGGAAACTAACTCATTATAGCTCGCTCCGCGTTTGTTTGATCACGCTTTAGTGCACACGTGAGTGACAACCGCAGAACCCGCGGCCCCCTCAGAGCTCCTGTTATACCTACCTGAGGAGCGGCGTCAATTCTCGGAAGGGCTATAGAAGGGAGGGTTATTGAAGAGTTTCACTGTAGTTTGATTCAGTTAGCACTATTTAGAAGTTTTTACAAGATTCAAAGATTTATAAGTGATTAGACAATGATTTTCCGTGGCGGATTGACCGAACAGGCAATGTCGGCAGCTGTCTAGAGTGGCAAGTTTCTAGTGGTGACAACATTTCAAACGTTTTGAAGTTGAAAATGAAAATGTGTAATCACGATTTTTTATCAATAAAATGATATGATAACCAAGAACCGCATATGAATCCTATCCTTGTAATTATCATCCGCACCTGTTGAACACTTATTTAATCATTCTAAAAAAAACTATGAAAAGGGTGCGGAGAGGTGGCAATTTCGCAACTGGCTAGCGCGGAAAATTATTTTAATCCGCCACTGAAGATTTTTAATAATTATAAAATATATTAACTTAACGGACTAGTTTGAAAATAATGGCGAATGCTTTCGATAATTCTGAAATCGTTCGACGAATTTTAAGATTTTATCCCTATTCTCTTAAAAGCTTCGAAAACGTTAGTGATGCATCTGAGACCACAAATACAAACTTTTGACGTGAAAAGGATATGACAATCTTTGAAGCATCAAAATAACTTCGACTGAATCAAAATATTTCAAGTTTTTCAGACAATTTGGAAGCCTCATAATTGGAACTGCTTAATATTTCCAACAGGTCTGTGGTCTGTTCATATTAATAAATCGAATTAATCTATCAGACCCGATAAGAGCCAATCGACAAAAATTACGTTCCTGATAAAACTCATTACGTCGATGTACATAATCTTATACTATTCTCCTATCCAGTTGCATCAGTTAATTTTTTTATGTATTCAGTTAATTTTAAATTCGCGTTTAAATCCTTAATTTCAAATATTTTTTCGAACTGAGATTTCTAATTTTTTTAAAATAAGGAGAAAGCGCTATGTTGAAGAATTCAATGCAAAATAGCGTGAAATGTATTTGAGAATACAAATTACAAAGTGACTAGGATTTGGCTTTATTTAAGTAATAAAAATAAAACAAACTAAATAAATATATTTTCTGCATTCTTTCAGACTTATGAGATATTTCATGTCAAAGCTGCTTAATATTTCGAACGAAAATGTGGTCTGTTGATTTTGCCCCAAAAAGTATGTTCCTAATAAAACCCATTAAGTCGATTTAAATTTCAATACAAGGTTAAGTAATAAGGGCAAATGTACTCATAAGGCTGGTGTGGCGGACGGGAAAGAACTTGTTTGCAGATTATTTTGGAAGGAAAATAAAGCAATTCAAGTCGCTAGTGATGAGTGCCTTATTGAATGGAGTGGAGCTGTGGGGATGAAAGGAAAGAGAGGAAGCACACAGGCTACAAGAGAGGTATGTAAAGTGGAAACTGGGACTGGCAAGGAATACGCCTAATTACATTGTCAGGAGGGAGACGGGGAGGACAAGTTTAGGGATTATAACGGGAAGTCGAGCCTGTAAATATAAGGAGAAATTTTTTGAAGCGGGGGAAGTAAGGTAGTTGTAAAAGTGGATTACTGGTTGGAGGAGTGTGAGGATGTGGAAAGGAGTGAGTAAATATTTTAAATAGTAGACGAGTAGTCGGTATTAGCTGCGTAAGCAGAGGTTGGCAATGTGAGACAAAGCGTGAAAGTAGGGCCATCCGTGCGAGGTCAGGCAAAGCATGAAGGTCAAGGTTGCAAGTGCGAGCAGTCATAGAGATAGGGTATGAAAGAGTGTTAGTTTTCAGAAGTCAGTATAAAGAAATTAAAAAAAAAGGATGTGTAAGAAAGTCGATTTTTTTGTTAAAACTTTAGTATTTTGTCACTGTGGTTTTTTATATTTAATAAAATAGGAAAACCCATGATTTTGGGGTTATGCTGTTCTCAGGTATACTCTCTACTATAACTGTGATTGGTCAGAGCAACCCACCATAGAGACTGGTAACACCTAATTGACCAATCAAATCGTTTTTTTTATGATGCAGGGGGTTGGAAAGCCAAATCGCATTGTTATTATGTACTTTGCTCCTATCGATAATAGTAAGGTGCTTATAAATTTATATTGCTTCTCTATGTATCCTTGGAGAAATATGTTATGCTTCCGCGGTGATAGTTGTTTTGTCATTTAAATGTTATGTACAGTTTCGATATGATGCTCAACTAGTGCTGAATGAGAGTTACCTTTTTGTCATTTATATTGGTAGGCAAGTGAACAATTATTGCAGACTCCAAAGTTTGAATTAACACCTTTGTGTGAGCTGGTAAATAGTCTCCCAACTTAAAACTTTGTGCACAATTCCATTCCTGATAAAAGAGATACTTCTGGTTTCAATCATGTACAAAACTACTAATTTTGCCGACGTTTTGTGAACATTGTAGTTCACTTCTTTATGCTAATCCTGATGGTTAGTCTCTGGTTAGCCCTGAAAAAGTGATCTGCAATCTTCATGAAACGTCAGCAATATTCGTAGTTTTTTTACACGACTGAAACTCGAAGTATCTCTTATATCATAATGAATCATCGTGAAAACATTAAATCTATAATTCTCTTTCTGTTCCTAAAGTTTTCTAACCGCCTACACTTGCTTTAAATTGTTCAGGTTTTTAGGATTCGTCATTTGTTTCCGATCAGGTTGAATGGAAAAGTTTTCAGCTGAAGAAATAATTTCAACTTTCTTCTTTATAATCGCAGGCAAAGTGTTTGGTGGAATCCAGAATGCCTCTTCAAATTCTTGTTTCTTCTTCACACCTTTTTCGACTTCTCGAATCGCTTTAATTTTATCACTTAAACTTAAAATTGTACATTTTCTTATGTCCCTGATCAAGTAGGTAAACGTTCAACTTAGATGATTCGACTCAACTGAACTCAAGAGCCTTTGGGTTTGTGAGGGTCGTATGACTTATGAACACCTACCCTTGATGAATTTGGTTAATTTGCAAATTTTATGAAAGACGTCTGTAGATATTGAAATTATCAGAATTCATAAAAGGGCGGGTTTTCATAATTATGAAAAAATGCCCTACGTTATATTTGTAAGTACATACTGAAATTCGAGTTATCGAGTCTTAAAAGTTAAATTGGCTGAAAGATTTTGTTCAAGGTATAGCGAAATTCAAATTATGAGTTATCGAAGTTCGACTGTAGTTAGATAATTAATTTCGTTTTATAATTATTCAAAATCGTTGTCAAATCTCTTATAAATTTTTTAATCTTGTCAAACTTTCTCAAATCTGAAGATATTTTAATGTGGGGATTTCTCATTTTTTATAAATAAGGAGCAGTTATGATTTTGAAGAGCTGTTAAAATTAATAATTCGTCAGAAGAAGATGAGGATTTCCGTGTACTACAATGTTTGTGAGTGTGTACGATTTATCTAGATCATGTAAACACTGGTAACTAAATTAAACTATTTCCTCCACCCATTCCGACTCGCTGGAGTTAATTCGGACATTCAATGAATGCCACATTCTGTTCATGTCAATGGTTTTAATTTGTTTTTACAGATACATCGCAAACTCTTGCAAAGATTGTGGAAAAATTCAGGTCGGAGCAGTCTTACTGAATAAGCGTATTACTTTATGAGTAACAAGTGCATTCTGAACCAATCTAAAACTGTATATCCCGTTTCTCACATCAGTCCTCTCCTCAACGAATGAGTCACGTCCACCCCGAAAGGCAACTGACTCTGTTGGTTAGACGCTCGTACTTCACCTTAGAGGTCCGGGTTCGATTCCTGAGCCGATACCTCTGGAATTTTTTCTATGTACTTTTATCGAGGTTCTGATCGTTCGGAACCTACACTGACCTGTAGATCCCAACATCGTGCACTTGGCACTTGGTAGGAAAATTGTTTATGATAGTACCATCTACTAGATCTAGTACCTAGAATTATTTAATCACAAAAGTGCACGGGAATGATCTGCGGCCCGCACAGTGACGAAGAAACAACCCTCCGTTGGCATGGTGGCCTGCGAACAAGTATTCATTGAGTATCTCGCTCATTGTGACGCATCAACGGTTCCCTGAAAAGAAGACTGAGGAAGTAAGCGCAGCGGGCTAGTAGAGCAGCTGAAGATTCTGGCTCATCGGCAACCACAACGCCGATAACCAGCACTGAAGCTGAAAAGCGAGGAAGGGGCTCAGAGGGCACCCCACTGGGGGGGGGGGGCTAAGCCTGTAAAGAGGCATTAGGCGGTCTAGCAGCCGGTAACCAGGGAGTCGTTGGGGGGTGGACTGACAGCCGGTCAGAGGACTGATACCCTGACTGTTGTGGTAACGAATACGAGATACCCGGACTCGCTGCTCACTACAGATCAGTTTCTGCAGGGGAGGGGTCTTTGTATTTGTGTCAGCTGACCCAGTGGCTAAACTGATAGACCCGCATGTGGTTCTCCGTCGGCTGGAGAGGTTCAACCCGTCACTTAAAATAGCGCCCTGGCGGATCGTCAGTCACAAGAGGCCTCAGTAAGAGGACACATCTGGATAATCCAAACATCTCCTAGTTGTGCAAATTCCTGAGTCACAGGTGAGGGCCCTTGCGGCCCTCAACAACAGGCTCTTTTACCTTATTAGACAGGTCAACTTTAAAGTTGCCAGCCAGGGGCAGGAAGAGCCTGTCGGTGGACAGGGAAATCGGAAAAACACCTAAATGACTGCTCCCGGTCTAACCATTACCCAGATTAACTTGCATTACAGCAAAGGCACGGATCTTAAAGGAGCAGTGATCCCAAACCGGAAACGAGACGTGGTCCAATACTATCACAGGTCTATGTCCGTGTGAATATAGTAGGAGACGATGTAAGTTACTGGGTTGCGCGCGCAACCCATTTCTCCTCTTCTGAATTTGAAAACTCGACGGTGCACGATTACCGGTAGGAACACTTCGGCGGTTCTATTTATATGTATCTGCTTTGAAACAAAATGAAGAGATTGAGATTTTAATATCTCCAGATTTCAGTGCTGGCGATTCTCATGATTTGAATATTTCCCGCGCCTCTTTATATGCGTATATTTTGAGGTTACGCTATTTCAAGTATTAAATATAAATTATATAAATATTAATACTTATTTATAATTAAGTATTAATATTATTATGTTCAAGTATTAATATTAATAAAATTCGAGTATTGATAACAAAGTATTAATACTTAATAATAATTAATTTTGGGTCAAAAAATCAGCTTTTTGCAGATAATACTCTTTTTAACTTTAAAATTACATAATTTCGTTAAAATTTCATGTATTTCTTTGGAAATTGACCTTGTTAGGTAGAAATTTCATCTTTTTGGTTGAAAATGTATCATTTAACAACTTTGTTAACAATTTATTTTTTCGGTTAAAAATTATTTATTTTATTCTGAAAATGTAACTATTCTAGGATTGATTAAAAATTAATCGCTTTTATTTGGAAATTGGACTATTCCATTTTTGGTTGAAACTTTATCCTGTACATTGTATTAGTTAAAACACCAATTATTTGATAGAAAATTAGATTTTTTTCCTAAATTTAAAAACCTGCAAAATAAAAAAATTGCCTTAAAATCGTCTTGATTCTTTTTTTTTAATTTTCTAAAATCTTCTCAAATACTCACTTAAAATTAATTTTTCAAAATAAAAAATAATTTTCAATTTTCTTAGCAATCACAAAATTTGTTGTTATTCTTTTTAAATATTTTACAATTCTCAAAATTAAAAATTTTTTTTAAATCTGCAAAAATCTACATCATGTTTCAAATTATTTGAAATAATTTCAAGTTACAAATTAATTTTGAATCTTTTTTAAAATTAAAATTGTAGCGTTCAAACTTGAAATTTATCTCATTACAAATTTAACAATTCAAGGCTTTCTAATTCGAATTATTCTGTTCAAATTTGTATAGTTTTTAACAATTGTTTGTAGTGGATTGTTATTAATGAACGGTCAAATATTGCTGATAATTAAAGAAATTTTCTTTTTTTAATTAAAAAATTTCAAATTGAGTGGCTTAAAAATAAAATTTATTTAGATTGAAATAATATTTGAAATCATAATTGAAAATAATTTTATAAACTAATATCTATTAATTCTTTAATTTTGAACGGATTCAGAATCATCTTGTAAAATCAATTATTTTTCAATTTTAATACCTTAAATTAAATTTAAAACATTTTATTTTAAAATTCTTTCAATTAAAAAAAATCATGATCGAAAACAAATGAATTAATTTTCTATCATATAATTGGTGTTTTACCTAATACAATGTACATGATAAAGTTTCAAACAAAAAAAAAACGAATTTTCAACAAAATTGTTAAATTTTCAAGGAAAAAGGTGAATTTTTGACCAAGAAGATTAATGTTCTATGAAAAAAAACGATTTTCCAACGTAACCGATATATACGATTAATTTTTATTTAATCCTATAATAGTTACATTTTCAGATAAAGATAAATAATTTTTAACAGAAAAAATTAATTTCCAACATAGTTGTTGAATTGTCAACCAACCAGATGAATTTTCGACCAAGAAAATTAATGATCTATAAAATAGGACAAATTTTAAACAAAATACATGAATGTTTAAAGCCATTATTTAATTTTAAAGTCAAAAGGACGAATTATCTACAAAAAGTTTTTTTAAATTTCTACCAAACAAGGTCAATTTCCAACAAAATACATGAACTTTCAACGAAATTATTCAATTTTAAATTCAAAAAGAGTATCATCTACAAAAAAAGCTGAATTTTTAACCCAATTTAAAGGCAAATAGTTGAATTTTCAACTATAATTATGAATCCTTAATGAGAAAAAAATTAATTTTTTTACTGAGTCGTTTAACTTTAAGTGGACAATCGAATTTTTCACCCAAAAATTATGATTTTAATTTTTAACAATACAGTTACATTTAAAATAAAACGACTTTGCAACCAAAAAAATATTTGCAGTTGATAATTCAATCGAAAAATGTAATTTTTAATCAAAAACTATAAATTCTCCATAAAAGAATATAATTTCTACAAAGAAAGAAGAATTTTTAACAAAATACATGGTTTTTTAACCAAAAATTGTATAGATTAATTTTCAGTTTCAAAAATGCATTTTCAACAAAAGAGATGAACTTCCAATAAAAAAATTAAAATTTCTTTAATTTCCTTCAAATGCGGATCAAGGTATAAATAAGACTATTATAATATAACATAATTATAATATTATTTTCAA
>NC_046664.1:124184132-124190348 GCF_010883055.1 Belonocnema kinseyi | reverse complement strand
ATTTCATACTTGAAATAACGTAACATCAAAATATACGCATATAAAGAGGCGCGCTAAGAATTCAAATCATGAGAATCGCCAGCATCGAAATATGGAAATATTAAAATCTCAATATCTTCATTTTATTTCAAAGCAGATAGAGATATAAATAGAACCGCCAAAGTGTTCCGACTGGAAATCATGCACCTTCGAGTTTTCAAATTCAGAAGAGGAGAAATGGGTTCCGCGCGCAACCCAGTCATTTACATCGTCTCCTACTATATTCACACGGACATAGACCTGTAATAGTATCGGACCATGTCTCGTTTTAGATCTGGGATCACTGTAAAGGAGTAAGAAGGCTAATCATGGGGTCGGCTTACTTTCCATATGCCAGTGACACCAATCCACCAGTGGACGTACGTACACTGGTGGAATACTTTAAGGTAAGGTGTCTTCCTCTTCTGCTGGGGTGCGATGTTTAATAATAATAATAATATATCACCTGTACGTTATTTGTTACAATATACACAATACAACTTTCAGACAGTGTTATATAATAACAAATTCAATTTGACACTTCGACTAATATTTATTTTCGAGATGTCAAAATAATTGAAAATATTGTGTTTGCACATGCGCAGTGAATATGACTGACTCTCAGCGCCATCTAGCGTTGGCCACCAACACGAAAACGTAATGTCTTCAAAACGATACATGGGAGTGCCACCACTATGGTAGCACATACAATCATTTAAAAGTGTATGAAAGAAAAGATGAACTATTTTTGTTCAAATTCTAACTAACTTTTAAGATTTCGAATCTTGCCGACCTTCTAACTAATGCCCTCGCAGCAATGCGACATACTGGGATATTATATTTGATCCCATTTATATCCCGGGCTGTCCCCAGAATATCCCAGGGATTACCCGTTGGATATCGCTCGAGTCGGAAATTTGGGTATCCCAGGGATATCCCCAGGAAATTCCTTTGACGATACCAGGAGATACAAATGTCCCAAGTTGGATATAGAAGATCAATCTATATCCTACTTGGGACATTTTAATATCCCAGAAACGTCCTAGGTATATCCCTGGGATATCCAAATTTTTGCCTTGCGGGATAGGCGACGGGTTATCCTTGGGATATCCTTGGGACAACCTGGGAGATAATTGTTATCAAATTGGATATCCCACCCAGATAACAAACGTACATAGCACATTACCGGACCGATGGGCGGAAGGCGGCATGATGGCGGTGAAGCGTCACACAGCGTGTCATTTGTAGACAGAAATCGACCGTGAGTGAAATTCTTGACAAATTTTGATGTTTTTTTTAGAAATGCCCGTAAGGCTTTCTGGTAGAAGGAGTGTCTGCCGACTTTTCATTTCGAATCTATAGAAATTTTTTATTTAACAACCAAGTTAAAACTTTTTGTTATTAACATTTTCCGTGATACTATTTCTTCTAAGACTTTCAAATTCATTTAAAAAGGTCATAAATTTATGTAATAACTAACGATAAATAATTTTCAGGGGGTAAGAGTAATAACAAAAATGGTTTTTTTCGTGATTCACAATGATAAGCTAGTTTTCACCCAAAGTTTTTATATAAAGTATCACAGATAATGATGTACGCTTACAATTAACTAAGAATAACTAATTATTGCCAATTATTCAAATAATTTTTATAAACAAATGCATATTTAGACCATTTTTGGATGAAAAGGATTGATTTTTTTTGCGGAATTAATGCGAAATTTCTTAAAAAAGAATCCTTGATATCATATTTTTTATACTGACCTGATATGCACCACGTGGAGGTTCCTGAATCGAACTTTGCATATCATGTGGCCCTGAAAATGGAAGGATTACTTAGACAAAGAGAACTCGCAAAGATCTTCTCGCTGTAATATTTGTGGGGTTTGATCAAAACATGTTAACTTACCATTTTTAGCAAAAATTCCATGCAATGAGGCACACATATTTGTTTTCAGTCTTTTAACTTTCAAGAAACGCGAAACACCAAAAAGGTGTTTTTTGACTCACTGTGCGTCGTTTGGTCAGTATGAATGAGGAGCAGATCGAAGTGCGGGCACAATGTGTCGCCCTTTGCAATCTCGCGTGCAAACGCTCTTGTAGATCGTAACGCGCACGACGGCCGAGAAACGATGTGCCTGCAATAGTCGGAATCAATGTTCTGGAAACTGAAAGCCCTCTACTGACGGCAGAATTAACTATAATTTTCCACAGTTCGCTGCGCGTCCTCCTAAATCCCAAGATGGATATTTCAAACAAATCAACACTATCAACAGCATGGTTCGATTTGTCAACGACAGCAGATCACGCTTATGTTTCAAATATTTAGAAGTATCAAATGTAAAGCTCCGAGAGTGTCTAAAAGAATAGATGAAATATTTTGATTCATTTTGCAACATTCTTAGGATTTAAAGAATTGTACCTTCGGGTCTCGTCAAGAGTTTGAATTTGTGTTCTATTATATCGCATACGCTTTAAAAGATTTCACGAGGATAACAAGAAAATCTCAAAATTCTGGCAAGGATTTCGGAATTATCTGTTTATCATTTGACATCTTTTTTAAACTCGTCAGATATGTGACTCTTTGAGTTTCACTCTTTGGGAGTGTACAAGGTCAGTATTGAACCCCATTAGCGTGAGTATTACTTGTATTCTACTCGACATTTTAAGTGTTTCCAGGTTGAAAGTGCTTAATATTTCGAAGCAAACTGACGTATATTGGTTTTGATAAATCTCAATAATGGGGTACATTAAAGGCCTGGTAAACTCCCAAAGAGTCTAAATGGGTGGAGGAAATAGTTCGAATCAGAATTATTTACATGATTGGGTTACATTGCAAAAACTTGCAAAGATTTTAGTTAATTACGGGTCAGACCTGTGACATGTCACATCTGCGACATGTCTCGACTACGGCATGTATCACCGGCTGCATGTCACATTTGCGGTATGCCATATCTGCGGAATGTGAAAATTTTGGCACGTAACATCTACAGCATGTCCCATTTGAGGCATGTCTCATCTGCGTCATGTGACAACTGCGACATGTCACATATAAGGCATCTCTACCTAGCGGCTTCTCTCAACAGTGAAAAGGAATTCGACGAATATTATTTATGTGGCCAGTCATAGGCGTGCCTTTCCGACCCCCACGAAACGTTAGAAAAGGGGTAGGGGTGTGATTTTACATTATTTCTGTGATCGATAACAGAGATGCGATGAGAAGTGCCTCAAAAGGGTCAATTTCACTGGCAGACATGGCGAACGGGAAAGAAGCCGCCAGGTAGAGATGTCGCAGTTGTGACATGCCACAGATGATACATGCAGCATAGATAGTTGCCGCATGTGACATAATATGTCCCCATTAATTACAAAAAATCCTAATCTACTTTTGAAGAATTAGGTATCATAACATTTTTCAAAATCAGAATTTATAGTTGAAGCTGTTTAATATTGCTTCAGTTGATTTGGTTTTAAGGGATCAACAATTTTTCTACACCGTGTACGCATCTTTAATTTTTTTCGAGTTTTTGAAATTATAGTATTTTATCAATGTGGATTTTTTCATATATTTTATAAATAGGGAGCAATCATGATTTTAAAGATAGATTTTAAGCTTTTAATGTGATTCATTATAACAAATAGAAGGTGTATCAGGTTGCAATCGTGTGCAAAACTACTAATGTTACCAAAGTTTCGTGAGCATTTTAGTTAACTTCTTCAGGGCTAACTTCAGACTGTTGTTTCAGGTTGTCATTCTTATATTGTATACTATCTACGATACTTGTGGTTGGCCAGAGCGCACTACCCTGGAGACTGATCACACCTGATAGGCCAACTCAGTCTCTTTTTCTTTAAACACTGGAGGGTGGAAAACAAAATAGCATTGTTATTATATCCATTGTTCCTTTCTGATATTATTAGAGTGTTTAAAGATTTCCATTGCGTTTCTATGTTTCCTTGGAGAAATATTATATGTTTTCGCGATAAGAGTTGTTTTGTCATTAAAATCTTATGTCCCGTTTCGATGATGCTCAACTAGTGCTGATTGCGTGAAAAGTTGTAGCCTTACTTCACTCCCATGTTCCTTTACATGTTGAATCAGTGCTCTCCCGGTTTCTCCAATATAGACTTTGCCACAAGAGCAAGGGTGTTCATATAATCTCAGATCACTAACAAGTGCTTTTTCGATTTTATGGTTATTTAGAAGTCGTACTTCTTTGGCAGATGGTTCAAATATAGTTTGGATGTTGCGTTTCATGGGAATTCTTCCTATTTGTTATGTAACACCTTAGATCTAGGTAGGATGGGGGTCATTTTTTCCTCTTTCTCTTTCTTAAGTTGTGTTGACTTGTTTTTCTGAGTGTATTTTTTGATTATTTGATCAATTTGTTTGTTTCTGTAATTATTCTAGATAATTATTCTAGAGAGATATAAGCCTCTTGTAAAGTCACGCACAAATCCAGAAAATTGACTCTATTTCAAACATACTCTATAATTTTTCTTTTTTTGTCCCTTTTTTAGCTATATAGATTTCCTTATTATTCGTTTGTAATTTGGTTACTCTTCTCTTCCTTTTTTTTTAACAATATCTTAATTCTAATTTTTATAAGTCGATACATCAATTACTTATTTTAACGATATAGTTATATTACTACTTTTCAGTTTTAATTGTGATCGTTTTGTAGTCGTAGATGATATACAATTGGATTACCCTTCATTATGTGGGTGTAATATATAACATTTTTAATAGGATAACCGACATTTTTCTAAATTACCGATGCTGCGAATTAGTCGGTTTCATGGACATTGGAAACCATGATTTTGAAAGTCTTTAGAATTTGAAATCTTAAAAGAATTTTAGTCGATGCACATTTTATAATCATACACTATTTCGCTACTAAGTTGCGTCAGTTAATTTGGTTTTAATGGTGTTGGTTAGATCCGACTTTTTTTTATACGTACAGTACTGAATCAATATCCATTTTTTATAAAGGATTTAAAAACGAAAGAAAGAAAACTTGCCAAATATCCGGGGTTCCGTGAGATCCTAGGATGAATAAAATGTTGAAAAACCAAACCTTTTGTTTTGGAATTCATTACTTTAACGACAAAAATATTGATTTACAGAAAGAGAGAAATTAGCGGATAGCTGACGATAGAATTTTAATGTCGAGAATCGTTCGCAAATTAATTTTTTATTCAAAATTCTGACATCATAGAAGGATTCTCGACCCTAAGCACGTTTTCGAAGAGCTGCAACTTGATGATGGTGATCGTAAATTTGGCAAAATACGTCGCGAAATGGAGAAAAAAGGGTCTATGTTGTAACGGCAGTTGTATTCAGCCACCAGTCTGTAACCTAAAAAATAGTTCAAAGCGCAAAGGAACTGCTGTGAAGGTGAAAGTCAGGAAAATACATATGAAATATGATATGAAAATATATATGATTATTAATTATAAATCGGGGAAATGGGTTTTATCAGGGTCGTAATTAGTGTGGATTGTGTATTATTTGGTCGGATAGATTTATTCGGGTTTTCAACATCAACTGACCATATATTTGTTTGAAATATTTAGCAGCTTCAATTATAAAGCTCCCAAAGAGCCTGAAAGAAAAAATGAAATATCTTAATTTAAGTTGTCGAATCCTACTGACCCTCAAATTCATGAGTTACGATTTTTAGGTATTTTAGAACGATTTTAAAATATAATAAAAACAAACTAACGACAAATGGTAGGACAATGGTATAGGAATGTAAAACAATTATACATCGGCGTAATGGGTTATATCGGGAACATAATTATTGTTAATTAGCTATTTTGTAGTCGGGAACATCATTTTAATTTGTTAACAATAACAGACCACAGTTTAATTCAAAGTATTAAGCAGTTTCAGATTGAAAGAGTGTTATAATTAACTACAAACTATGTCAGTGTGTGCGATGTATCTGAATTATGCAAATAATGCTAACTGAATCCAATAATTTCCTTGACCCATATAGACTCTTTGGGAGTTTACCAGGTATAAAAATCTACAATCGAAAAAATCTTTAAAATATTAAATTGGAAAGCTAACTCAAAAGGAATTATATACAATTAGTAGTAGTAGTAGATTTATTGAACACTCAGTTACAAATTTTATAAAAAAATTGCACATAAAATAAATAAATCAAAACACTTGTTGGGGACCATTAGGTCT
>NC_046664.1:124163744-124184032 GCF_010883055.1 Belonocnema kinseyi | reverse complement strand
GATTATTGGACGTCCATTCCGTTGCTTCCCAAGTCTAAACGCGTCAGCGAGTGCGGTTTCAGGAATTCTTAGGTCGATCTTTTGAAATAAGTTTAGGATTAAAGGGATGATATTATTATTGTGTTCCTCGTCATCCTGTAGGTTAAAGAGAATTATGTTCTTTGCTCGTTCCTGTTGGTGGAGGATTGCTACTTCATTCTCCAGTGTAGAAAGCTTTTTCTGTATTTTAGAAAATTCCGAGGAAATAGCTTTGCTGTTATCATTTATGGCTTTGACCTCCTTGCGTAATTCAGCATGAGAAGAAGTGAGCTGCTCAATGCTTTTAGTTAATCTATCAATAGATTCGTGCAAATGTGTACCTTCACTTTCCATTGTTTATATGTATGGATGATTCACCGGAGAAAGTTAAACTGCTTGGATGTACACACTTAGGCATGAATGTAAGGCAGCACGAAACAATAAGAAACACATCAGATCGCGTGAAAAAAAAACGCAAAAAGGGGGTTCTGACACTCAGAAAAGAAAATACACTAGTACACCAAGCACCTCACAAAATAGACCGGAAAAACATTGAGACACGAAAATTAGAGTCTCAGTATTACAGTTAAATTACATATACACGCGACAAAAGCCTTGAGGAGCTCTATGCCAACACGTCCGTGCACTACCGCAGCTCAGGCGGATCTCAATTATATACAATTATAACAAATCAACTGATGCAACGGGATGGAAAAATAGTAAATGACTATCAAATATACGTCGATGTAATGGGTTTTATCAGTAACGTAATTTTTATGGATTGGCTATTATCGGGTCGGATCAATTATTTCAGTTTGTTATTATCAACAGGTAACTGGATTCCAAATAAATAAAGAACAATTATGATCTTGATGAGCTGTGATTAGAAGCTTCAGTAGTAGATTTGGATAGTGTTACAATTGACTACAACCTATGCAAGGGTGTGCCATGTATCTGAATTATGCAAATAATCATAACTGAATCAAAAAATTTCCTCCATCCATATAGCCTCTTTGAAAGTTTGCCAGATGAGTGATGCACCCAATTAACTTGATTTTTTAACACCAACAGACTATAGTTTTATTCGAAGTAATAGGCAGTTTCAACCTGTACTCTAAAAAAATCTAAAAAAATCCAGAAAATATTTTGATTCAGTTTCATTCATTTTATCATTTAAATAAATCAAAATTCTAGGTCACTTCAAGAGTTTGAATTGGTGTTTCCAGATACATTGCATACTCATGTAAAAGTTTCAGAAAATAACTAGAAAATCTCAAAATATCCAGGAAGATATCTGAATTATCTGCCGAAATATCAAGCAGTTTCAATTATAACTCTTAAAGTGTCTGGAAGGAAAGATGAAATATTTTGATTCAGTCGGTGTTATGTTAGTGATTCAACCAATGCCAAATTCTGTTGGCGATAAAAGTTTTAATTTGTTTTTACAGATGCATCACAAACGCTTGTAAAGCTTGTAAGAAATTGTAATGGATCCTGAAATTCTTTTAGGATTTTGAATCTTGCAGACCTGGAAAATCAGGCCCATGCCATTTTTCTGGGGGCCTGTGGAAAATATTTGTCATGAAAGTTGGCGTTCGCCGTGTGGTGGCGCCAGCTATGCATTTGGCCTAGAATTCAAACACTGCAAGGCAAAAGTGTTAAAAATTAATTTTGGAACATTGAATTAATTTTTTGCTATTTCTCGGTTAAGATAATAATCTTTAAGATTTTCTTAATCTTTTGACACAAAAGTAATTTCCGAAAATCGTAAAAGTCACTACAGTCAGAGATAAATCCAATGCATCCTACTAACCGCCACAAATTTTTATTCATGCGCAATTACATTATATTTATATTCATGGTATATAACAATATATACTTATATAATAATATAATAATACGTGTAATTTTCAAATATCTAAAAAGAAAACAGTTTCAATTTTATTTAAATTTTTTATTTTATTATATAATATATCATTTAATTTGTTGTTATTTCTAAATTTAGGTTCATTTTGGATTTTCAAATACTTTATGAAAAAATTAAATCTTTAAATAAACACAATGCTTATTATTATTCATTTATTATTAGCATATGTTATATCAAGTTCGAAAAATGAACCTTGTTAAAAATGACTTTTAAAATCGAGGGAAATATTCTAATGTTATTCATAACTAATTTTAGAAAATAACTCGAGGTAAACTTTTGAAAAAAATATTTCGGGTTTTCTTTATTTAACAATAACTACTTAGAGTTTAATATTTTCCTTTTCCTCGTCAGGTGAAATTTGAAAATCTTAGTTAATTTTAATGCTGCAGTGCTCATTCATTCCTTAAAATATTCTCTGCAAATCTCATTAGGACTTATTTATATAAAAAATGTATTTATAAAAACATATTGTTTATTAAATAACGATTTTATAATGCCTAAATAGAAGTTTTTTTTTTTTTAAACGCACCAATGAGATTTGCAGAGAAACTTTTAGGGATTAAAATAAACGCTGCAGCATTAGGCTTATAATATTATACTATTATAATAGTTGCAGTTATAATTAACAATAAAATATTTTTCTCGATTTTATTAATCATTTTCAACAATATATTTCTTTAGCTCAAAATAACTTTAGTTCGTGTTAAGTTTAAAAACAAGTATAATGAAAATTACATTTTCAACTTAAATCTAAAGCTAAATTAAAAAAAAATAGTTTTACCAAAATGCAAATTTTCAAATGAATTCACTAAGGGCCCATCCATATACCACGTGGACAATTTTTCACCACTTTCTGACCCCTCCCCCCCTCGTTGACAGCTGTGTAATTTTGAAAAACACCCCCTCCCCCCTAATCTGTCCACGTGGTGGACATATGCGCTTGATGATATATTTATCTCGCGCTTCGCGCTCAATAATGCATTTAGCTCGTTTATCACTGAAATTTTAAATCATTCCCATAAAAGTATATTATTCTAATTCGTAACTTGCATTGGTATTAAAACAGATGAAGTTGTATTGTCTCTTTAAAAAAATGCGCATTCTTCTTCAAAAAATTTTGTTATTAAACGTTTTATTGCAACTTTTATCGTTTTTCCATAAACTGAATTTGCACATTTCCAATGTTTTCTTCATGATTTAAACTTTACACATATGGTCTACTGAGCAGCTTTACTGTTTTTAGCTTCTAAATTATGTATATATGTACACACACACACATATATATATACACATGTATATATATATATTTTGAAAATTCATTATTATATTTGAAAATATTTGAAATACTGTGAAAATGTTGCATGAAAAAATGTAACTTTTGGATTTTCCATTATTTTTCATGCTGTCAAAATTTAATTTTTGATTTAACAAGAAAATTCAAAAAGTTTTCATGATAATCTTCCAGGGCATTTAGAAATCAAACATCTTCTTCTCTTGCCATTTTTTTATATCGCCCGTTAATTAGCTTAAAAGGTCCGTTTTCGTGCGTTTTTCAGAATTTTGTAAATGCTATAACTCTAATTATTTCTAAAACTTTTGAAAAAAGTCATTAGATAAATTGTTCGACTTTTTAAATACTATGAATGACCATCCAGAGAATTCTTGAATTTTGAAAAAATGGTCTGAACAAAATTCAAAAGGCGCTCACTTTTTGAATTTTTATCTAAAATGGCTGGCTAACGAACTTGGCCTTTAGTTTTAGACACTAAAAGATTGCACCAAAATCCAATCTAATAGATTAATTTTTTCAAAAGTTATCGGGCTCACAGAGAGACAGACAGACATAAAGACAGACAGATAGGCATACAGATAGACACATTTGTAAAAACCTGTTTTTCGGATTCAGGGGGTCTCAGAACGTGGACCTTTTGACAAAAACTGAGGGGGTTAAATTCTATACAAATCTAATACCTTCTCTGATAAAACTGTAAACATGATTTATTTGTAATGAATAATTTTTGGATAGTTCTGTTTTTAGTTTTAATCGTAAAAATATAAGAATATAAGAATATAATTTAGGAATATAAAAATTCGATTGTACCTTGAATATACCTTGTATGATTTCAGTATCTTTTTCACAGATTTAGGGGAATGAGTGTCCACGTGGATTCTAGCTCGACCCCCCCCCCGGTCACCCTCGTGGACAAGCGTGGAATTTTGCTATACCCCCGCCCCCCTAAACTGTCCACGGGGTATATTGATGGCCCCTAAATTAAATAATTAGTAAAAATGTCCTGATAGGCAAGAATAAATCAATGTAAAAGGGATAAAATAGCAACTTGCAAATTAAAAAAAAACTAAGTTCCTATGTTGCGATTTATTTTTTTGGAGTAAGACCCTCTAGTTCATGTTTAATTTAAAAACAGGTAGAATAAAAATTCCCTTTTCGTCTTAAATCTTAAGCTAAATGTCATATGCCGAAAAGCAAATTTTTAAATGAATTCATTAAAATTAATTAAATTTGTTTACAGTGTGTAATTTTATATCATTTTTTTTAAGTTAAAAATTTGAAAGTATTTTAAAATATAAATATTTTTCATACCTAAAGTACCAAGACGTTTCTTTGGAGTATATTAGAGAATTACCATTATTTACAGTTAATATTAATAAAAACAAAAAATTTAAACGAGAAAAACCTTAGAAACAAAAGGATGTCGCAACTTATCGTTGCGACAATACTTTAAGCATGTCCCCTAAAGCTTCTATATTCTGATTTACAATGAAAATAAACGCACTTCACAATGTTTTGTTCAAAATTTCAACACTGTGGATATCTGAGTTAAAAGCAGTGTTTATCAGTCTAATTTCGCTTAGAAGATAGGAAATATTGCGAAAATCAATCAAAGTAATCAAAGATTATTTAGCGCTGTCAGTAAATTACTTTCAATGTGTTATTAAATTCAGTATTAATATTTTGCAATGCTTTTGCAGAGATCATAGGCTAACTGGCGCCGCAACAGGGCCACCGTCAACACAAAGGACATTTTCAACTCCGAGTCTCAGGGGGCTGTGGGAATGCATGATTGCTTTTTATTTATAAAATACCAAAAAAATAACACATTGACATAAGGTCAAAATTTCAGAAAATCCGAAAAGAATTGTAGATTCAAAAACGGTGTGGAAAGATTAATAATTACCTAAAAACAAATTCAGTAACGCAACATGATAGGAAAATGGTATATGATTTTCTACTAAAAGTACATCAACGTAATGAGTTTTTTCAGGGACACAATTTTTCTGGATTGGCTATTACACTGTGAAACAGATCTGTTTAATTCAAATATATTATGTTTGAATTAAACATATTCTTTCTTTGTTATACAGTCAAATACACATATGTTTCATTGAAACAAATTTTTTGGTTGACGTTACATTTTTGACTTAAATATAGATTTTGATTGGATAGAATAAAATTCTTGTTTAAGTTAAACATTTTTCTGTTGAATCAATTGCAGATTTTGTTCGATTTAAATGAATTGCAGATTTTGTTCGATTTAAATAAATTTTCATTTTGATTTAAAAAAGGAATTTTTTGTTTTCAATAACCCATTTTTTCGCTATAGTAACAGTAACAGCTATAGGTTAGAGGACACTCTAAAAATCTGAAAGCTCAAAATAAAGCCTTAAATATTTTCAATTAGGATAAGAATAGAGCGTGAAAATAACTTTTCTTTAAAATTTCAATAAAATCCCTGGGTAGGTCCCAGGTTTTCAGCAATTTTCTCAAGGCGAACACTTCCATTTCTCTTAGAGATGTCGAAAGTTACTCAAAAATATAATTGGTGATCGGCTGGGGTCGAGTTGATTAATATAGAGCCTACAATTCTTTTAAGATTTCAAATCCTGAAGACCATGATGATAATTATTGCTCCTTATTTATAAAATACAACAAACTTCCATACTAACAAAACATTTCCCAATTTCAGAAAATTTGCAAAGGATTGAAGATTTGATATATCCCGAAATTCTTTTAGGATTTCGAATCTTGCGAATCTTTCGAATCTTTGAAAGGAATTAGAAATTTAAAGACGGTTAAGAAAAACTATTAATCAACTAAAGGCAAATTAAATAACGCATCATGGTAGTAAAATCTTATATGATATTCCAGTAAATGTAGATGGACGCTATAGGTTTTATTGGGGAAGTAATTTTTGTGGATTACTATTATCGGGCAGCATAAGTTAATGCAATTTTTTAAGATCAACAGATCACAGAATATTTCGAAGTATTAAGCAGTTTCAGCTGTAAAACTCCCAATTTGTCCACAAGAGTAGATGAAATATTTTGATTCAGTTGGCATTATTATTATATTTAAAGAATGTCACATTGTGGTCACGTCAAGAGTTTGAATTTTTGTTCTAAGATATATAGCTCCCGCGTTAAAACATTTTTAAAAAAATTGCAAGAACTTCTAGAATTCTGTTAAAAATTTCGGAATTACCTGCATCATTCGACATCATTTTCACACTTAGTTAGATAAGTTAATTTGTTTTTTAATTAATTGACATATTTCAAATCACTCATATACCTGTAATTCATGTCAAGCTTTCTATTCTAAAGATTTTTTAGCTATAATCTTTGCGAGTATGTGCGATGCATCTGAATTATATAAATAATGCTAACTGAATCAAACTATTTCCACCAACCATTTAGACCCTTTGCGAGTTTACCAGCTCGGCGATTCACCCCAATAACGTGATTTTTGAACACTAATATAACATAGGTTTGTTCGAAGTAGTAGGCAGTTTCAACGTGTAATCTGAAGAAATAAATCTAACAGAATACAGCAAATATTTTGATTTAGTTTAATTCATTTTATTATTTACATAAACCAAAATTCTAGTCACTTCCACAGTATTTTATATATTTTAGAGCTTTTAGGTTAAAACTCCAAAATATGTCGAACAAGCCTGTCGTTTGTTGATTTAAAAAATCACAACAAGGCAGTACGTTACTGATCTCGTAAACTAACAAAGAGGCTACGTAGGTCGTAAGCTCGTAAGCATCAATGGAACTTACACATGGTATACATTGACTACGAGCTAGTATTTCCTTCTGTGCCGCATGACAATTCGTTTAAAGTCTTATAACTTTACAAAATCTGTCTACGCATTTTTAAATTTCTAAGACATGCGAATATGCTCTGGGGTTCAAGAATGAAGTATGTTGATCATGGATAATAAAGGATAACTAGATCAATACGCATTACGACGGGTATATTTCAAAGAGACTCCTTCAGTGCACTATGGCAGCTATTCCCAAAATACCGCCGGCGGTCACCTGCCCGACCGTGGTCGGGAAATGCCACCCCGAAACGGGCAGTCTTCGAGAGGGATGTCAGTCCGGGCCCAGCCACTCGACAGCCTCCGGCTATAATGACCCTTTCATTTTCATGGGATTTGAGGCTGTTACAATAACTAAAATCATAAAGACATTGCTCAACTCCATTATAATTATCTGGATCATTTTCCTGGTATAATTTTAAGAAAGTGAAAACAAAGTTGATAAAAATCGGTTAATATTTCGAGTAATTAAGCATATCTTTAAGTATATGCAAAATTACAAGAACTGTCAACTGGCATTGAAGATATTGACCGATTTTCATCAACTTTCTTTTCATTAGCTTTAAATTAAATTAGGAAATTGATTCAAGCAATTAAAATTTCATTTATTAACATTTTAACAGATTTGAATTTTTCTCAACCGGTTCTAATTCTCTCGCGTGAAACATGCAACCTCCCGCATGGCCGGCAGTCAAATATCCCCCTTGGGTTTCAGTATTGAGAAAAAAATGTAGGGTGGCGGCCCTGCCCCTCCCTGAAAACTGCAAAAAAAGTTTGGGATACGCTGCACTATGGTTCTGTTTAGTGTTGAAACCCTTGAGCAAAACCCTAAACAGCATGTCTCATGGGTTTAGAATTCATGATAATGAGAATGGTCATCAAGTGACCCATCTCCTGTACATGGATGACCTGAAGCTGCACGCTAGTTCAGCCCAGAAACTGCAGCAAGTGATCGATGTCACAAAGCAGTTTTCCAATGTTATCCACATGGAGTTCGGATTACATGAATGCGGAAGGGTGCATTTAATCAGAGGGGAATCAGGGTCCGCAGAGTTAGAGAACGAGTTCCAAAATTACATCGAGGCAATGGCTGCAAGCGAATTATGTAAAAATCTGGATATTCTTGAATCTAAGGGTATTCAGGATACGATAGTTAAGACAAGCCTAACGTCTGCCTTCACTACGAGACTTAGATTGATTATGAAAAGTTTTCACAGCTGGGCAAACAAAATCAGGTCAATCAACACATATGCCATCCTTATCCTCACATACTCTTTCAGGCTCATCAAGTGGTCTAACGCCGACCTGGAAAAGTTAAACAGAATCGTCCGCGTAGAAATGACGAAGCACCGAATGCACCACAACAATTCAGCGATTGAAAGGATAGTTCTGCCACGAGATTTAGGGGGTACAGAAGATCTTGACTACACGCCCTTGAATTTTCCTTTAGATGGGGTCTTAAATATCAGGGCAGAAACAATAGAGGAATTATAAATACAATGGAGACAGAAAGCTATTCCCGGTGAGCACCACAAAAAGTTAGATCAACATGAAGTGGATAGTGAGGCGTCTAATATTTCTCTAATTAAGTGTGTTCTGTATCCAGAGACGAAAGGTTTCGTCATTGCGATACAGGACAAGGTTGTCAGAACAAGAAATTATCGCAAACACGTGTTACATCAGGGCGTGGTTGACCGGTGCCGATTATGTGTAGATACCAACGAATCCATCGAGCACATTATTGATGGCTGTCGCATAATGGTTCCGAGAGAATATACACACAGACATAATGATGTAGCGGGCATTACACATTAACAACTTGTCCTAAGCCTAGGACTCTTAAAAGAATGGATGCCTTTCTATAGATAAATTTCAGTGTCCGTATTAGAAAGCGAAGATTACATCTTATATTTAAATGATACTATCCAAACGGATTATTACATTCTGGCCAATTGACTTGACATCGTGATGCGAGGAAAAAAGGTGGAAGAGTCTACATCATCGGCATTGATGTCCACTTAATCGAAATCTGCAGTCAACCTATACAACCAAGATCCACAAGTATAGCAATGTGCACGTAAAATGCACTGAACATCTTGAACATTTAGGAGTCAGTAGGGTATTGGCAGCAGCTCATTTTTCTACCAAATTTCGTTAGTATAATTATTTCTAACTGATTAAAAATCGTTCTAACCCGCCTCTAAATTTTTAATTATTTGCGATAGCACTATGGAATTTGAACACCTTTTAGAAGTGGGTATTTCACATTTTTTATAAATAAGAAACAATTAATATTCTAAAGGGCTGCAAGATTTGAAATCCTAAAGTATTGTAGAATACATTAAAATTTTGTACTACCTTCTCTAGCGTGTGCAATTTATCTGAAACAACAAATTAATTCTCTTCACGTGACCATAATTCAGCATACTTTGAACCATAAAAATAATGACAACTGAATCCAAATATTTAATCTATTCTTTTAGACTCTTTGGAAGCTTCATAGTTGAAATAGCTTAATATTTCAAACAAAACTGTGGTATGTTTATTTTAAAAAATCACGTTGAAGGGTTATAAGTGGGTGGAGGAAATATTTTGATTCAGTCAGCATTTTTTGCATGGTACGGATACATCATACACTTGCAAATATAGTAGGTAGTTGCAAAACTATCCCAATATACTTCTAAACAATTATGAATTATGATTACAGCTCTTCGCAATAATAATAATAAAATAATAAAATTAATAAAAAATAAAAAATCCCCACTTCACAAAAATTTTTGGACTTTATAAAGTTTGAAAAGAATGAAAGATTCATAAGTGATTTCAAAACCATTTTTTCAATTCAAATACGAATTAATATACTAACTTCGATTGAAAATTATATCAAATCCTGCAGATAATTCTGCAATCTTTGGAAGAAACTGAATCAAAATATTTTATCTGTTCTTGCAGGCACTTTGGAAGCTTCATAAATGAAACAGCTTAATATTTCAAATAAACTAGGGGTCTGTTAATGTCAATAAGTTGAATTAATCCATCCAATCCGATAATAGCCAATCCACAAAAATTACATCCTTGATAAAATCCATTACACCGCTGTACATTTGATAATCATATCGCTGGGTGAGTGGAAGAACGCAGTGTCTGATTTTTGTTTCAAGAAACGTCGTATCTCGCTCAGAATTTAGTGGAACCGTGAGCGAGATACAACGTCTCTTGGAATAAAACTCAGGCACAACGTTCTTCCGCTCACCCGGCGATATACTCTTTTTCTACTTTTTTTTGAACGGAGATTTCTAAGTTCTTTGCAATAAAAAGAAAGCCTGATTTCAAAGTTTGGCAGATTATTTACATATCTTAATGGATATTGTGAGATTTAAAAATTTTTTTCTAAAATCCTCGCAACAGAGTGCAAGGTATCGGGGAACACAAATTTCAACTGTGAAAGTGACCAGAATTTGAATTTATTTGAATGATAACAATAAAATAAACGGAATCAAAATATTTCTAGTATTCCTTTCGATTTTTTTGAGCTTCCAGGTTGAAACCGCTTAGTATTTCGAACAAAGCTCTGCCGTCCAAACTAAAAGAATACATAAGTTAGATTTTTGTGAAAAATGAGATTTTGGTATCGTTTGATTCGTAAGAGAAAGCTGCATCTGTGTTGATAGAATCCATTAATTATTCATATTTATTGCAAAAAACGATTGTTTATAAATAAGGAAAGTTGAAAAAGTTGAAAAATACAACTGAGAAAAATACGCAAAGCACTTTGCGTGTCCTGAAAGTTGTACAAGGAAGGCTATACGTCATCAGTATACACATGAAAAAGAATCTAAAAAACTTTGTATCTTCGCGTTGCAAAAGTGACCGAGTGCGCCGCGAATTGACTAACGAATAGAATCTCTTGCCTTTACCTATCTTTTAGACTTGTGAATTAGCTCTGACTCTGATCTAAAATCCACGGAAAATAAGTACCGGCTAAATTCTGCTATACACTAGCGACGATCGTTCAGGTAAGTTCGAAACAGCCAATAAATACACAGTGTTCGTGAGGTATGTTCTGAAGTTGTATGTTGAGGCTGCGCTCGAGTTCTTCGACAAAAGCATCGTCCAAAAATGACTTTGTGTTCGTTTTGCCTTGTATTTTTGACTTTCCGCGACTAGTTATCAATTTTTTATTGCAAAATATGAAAAACCACATTATTTCACCCAAATGGTGTATCTTAATTATCCAAAATTTTATTCAATATTAAAGTTCTTTAAGCAAGAAGTTTTTCTCGATTTTCTCAGTTTGAGTGAGATTGGACTTACGTATCTTTTTAGTTTGTACGGCAAAGCTGTTGTCTGTCGATGTTAAAACATCACATTCGAGAGGTGCACTACTGACCAAGTGAACTCCCAAAGTGGCTTAATGGGTGAAGGAAATCGTCTAATTCAGATAGAATTATTGACATCATTCAGATAAATAGCATACGCTTACAAAGGTTGTAGTTAATTGAAAGAAAAATGCAATTCACTTCTAAATAATTAGATACTTTGCGAGATTTACAGTTGAAACAGCTTAATACTTTGAACAAAACTGTGATCCATTGACGCTATCTAATCGAGTTAATTTATCCGTCCCGATAATAGCCAATGCACAAAAATTGTATTCCTGATAAAACCCATTACGTCGATGTACATTTGATAACCACACACAAATTTTCTTGCAAGTTGCGTTACATAATTTGTTTTTAATTAATTAAAAATCGTTCGAACCAGCTTCTAATCTTAAATTTTTTGCGATCATTATGCAATTTAAACACCTTTTCAAATTGGGTGCTCCTCATTTTTTATAAATAAGGACCCAATGGGTACCACACTTGGCGAAGTCTTTACGACATCGTTACATAGGATGTCGTTAGGTTGTCGTAAAGATGTTGTAACAATGTCGTAAAGAAGTCGACAAATCTTGTGCCAACTGAGGAGCAATTAAGATTTTGACGGGCTGCAGCATAAGAAATCTTAAAAGTAATTTAGAATACATTACAATTTTCTACAATCTTCGCAATCGTTTACGATGTACCTAAAACAATAACTTTAATCTCTTCACGTGCTGTAATAGAATATCCATTAAATCATGAAAATAATGCCAGCAACTGAATCAAAATATTTCGTCTATTCTTTTAAAGACAATGGAGAAAAACTGTGGCTTTTTCTGGTTAAGCAAGTATTTGGTATACCGGGTGAAATCTTGGATTATGATACCTAATGATAATACGATCAAAAGCTACAGAAAGAGGGTGGAACGCGCTTATAAAAAGTATATTTGCAATGAACTTTTGCTCTCGAGAAATTAAGTTACAATTAAGATAAGGGTTCGCAGAGACCATATATTCGGTTTTGATTCCTCTAGAATCAAACTGAAGGGCCTTTGATTAAAACACCGAACGCGTCCTCGGGTTGCGGATAAAGGTCCCCTGTACCAAGGGTTTCTGCTGAATATGGTTACAAAAATAAATAGGCAGTCGCGGACAATTATCTAGGGGTGGTCCCGAAGGAATTAGCTCCCAAGGTGAGGTGTGAAAACCGTGACAAACGCTGCACAACACCTGGTGAGGTGTCTAGAATGGTGACTCTGGGATATCGGGCGACCTCTCAGAGTATGCAGCCTTTTCCTTGCATAGTGGTATCTACAAGAATGGACGAACCTCTTTCCCTAGCTTCTCGTGGGAACAAAAATGACAACACCAAACATAGTTGTATTAGATAGATAAACGTTTATTTTTCGGTCTGCTGGCTTTAAAAAATTGGCTTGCTTACACTTCCATTTTTTTACAAAATTATTTACAACTGCGTCTTACAAAGTACTATCCATCCACACCTTATAACTAATCCGCTCGCTCCTATAGCCTAACCTTCCTCGCAGCGCCTCGCCTCGCACGCATTTCGCTCTTTTGTCGCTATGCCTCGCATTACCAGCCTTTTTCTCCGCGGCTAACACCTAATACTTAACTATTATTCACAATATTTACAATTTTGCATCCCCCTTCCCGCACAATTCACACATTCTTTTCTCTCTAGAAAACCAGAACCTATTATAATTCTCCATGCAACCACACCTCATTATCACTATATGTTCCTGACTTCCTTGCTCTCCTTTCTTACAAAAATATTGCGTCCTCTCCCTTGGAATAATCCACAAATATTTTCCATTATACCTTGAATCTCTTCTTCTCCCCTCTCCTACTGCCTTCTCTTTCTCCATACCATTCTTTTGAACCAACTCACATACCTTCCTTCCTCGTGCATTCTGCTAACTTCATCCACCTGCAATCCATTCGTTCAAAAATACCTTTTCCTTTCCACCTCCATCTTTGCACCTGTACGTCCGTTCTCCTTTCTCCCACCAACACTCCCTAACCAATTTACTTCCACCTTCTTCCAAAAATATCTCCTTATATTTACACGCTTGCCTCCCTGTTATAATCCCTAAACTCGTTCTTGCTGTCTCCCTCCTGACAATATAGTTCGTCGTATTCCTTGCCAACCTCAGTATCCACTTGACATACCTCTCCTGGACCCTATTTTCCTCCTCACTTACCTTCCAATCCCATACCTGTACTCCGTAAAATAAGACACTTATCACTAGCGAATTAAACAATTTCATTCTCCTTTCAAAATCATCTGCGAACAATCTCTTCCCCAGCCCCCACACCTGCCTCATCACCACATTTACTCTTCTTACTCTCTCTTTTATATGAACATGCACTCCCCTATTTCTTCGAAACAGGAAGCCCAGGTACACAAACTCTTTCACCTCCTGTACCGCTTTTCCCTTCCACTTCCACTCCCCTCCCCCATTTCTCCCACCTCCTTTCCTGAACACCATAACCTTCGACTTGTCCTCATTTAATTCTAACCTATTCTTGTTCAAGTATCGTCTCAACCTCTTCACCATGCGAGTGACTACATCCTCACTCCTCCTACCCTAACTCCTCGGGTCGGCCAACAATGCCGACCACTCTAGAGCTGGGGGAGCCAATGAAGATGGATTCAATGCAATGGATCGGCGGAATCTCGGGACCTTTAGGTGGATAGAGCAACTAAATAGCGACTAGCTGGAGTGCTACGATGCGAGTGTGGCCCCTGAACGTGGTTACATGGCACGACTGCATGTTCTGTTTTGCGAGAAATACCTGGGGCTATCGCATTTTTTGCATCAACGTCTGCAAAATCATGCCGAAATACTCCAAAAATGGGGCTATGTAAGCGGAATTCCCACTCCACCTTAGCCAGAACGAGCCGCCAACAGAGACAGAGAGGCGACACTAAGTCCAACAGCGGGCAGGCATCCGATAGGGGAAGAGCGATGCTTTATGAATCGGAGAAACATCAACACCCAATTTTCTCTCAAGCCTAAAGATCTAGCTAATATGGATGCCGAGTTTTGTGGAAATTTTTCCGGAGAATCCGACCTCTGGACTATCAATTGTTGTGTGTGTAATGCAGCGAGAGCTTTGACCGATGCGAACCGTAAAATAAAACCTACGGTCGACCATAAGACCAAAAGACGAATGCATCAACTCGCCATAAATATAGGCTGGGCAAGCGGGTACGTGTCCCGGATTCAGTGTGTGATTGAATACGTTACATCTGGCAGGAATTTTGCCGCCAAGGTTCGAAAGTTGGTGCACGAACTCTGGACCCGTTATTACACACTTAACAAGTTGATGCTGTTGACCATCAGGCATTATGTTATTGAGAGAATACGGGTACAATCTGACGCTAAGAGAAGTCTAGAGCTGAGAGAGAGGTGGGTCAGAGAAAAGCAACAGTTTCTGCCCGACCAATCTCAACTTTTCCAAGACCCTCCAGTTACTGTTGAGCACTCGACCAAATCAGAGGAGGTCGATGTATTTTGAAGAGAAGTCTACGAAGTGCAGCATAGACTGGATGAAGGCTCAAATAACATACATAGCTTCAAGGAGCTGTGTAGTGCCCTCAAAACACCTGATGATGAATGCCCATCCATCACTACCGAGGAGATGAAAAAAGTATTAAGAGGGATGAAAAATTATTCCAACCCGGGACCAGATGTTATCAAGACCGTCTTGTGAAAGAAGTTTTCTTCAACCCATCAGCATTTGGCCCATATTTTTACCTCATATTTAAAGTCGGTAGAACCACTTTCGGGGTGGTTGGTGGAAGGGCGCACAATACTCCTGCCGAAAATAGGCAACTTAGGTGACCCGAAGAATTACAGGCCATTTACTTGTCTGAACACACTGTATTAGTTATTCACAGCTATCTTAGATAATAGGATTGTTCGGACAATTCAATCTGTGTGGCAAGAAATGTATGAACAACGCAGCTCAAAGAAAGGTGTATCAGGATGTCGGGAGAACCTGCTCATCGATAGATGTGTCTGCAAAGAAGCAGCGTACTACCAGCGTGACCTATCGATGGCCTGGATTGATTACCGAAAGGCTTTTGATGCGACATTCCATAGACTTATCATCTGTCTTTTGGAAAGCTTATAGGTTCATCCACAAATCGTGAGGTGCATAGAGATATTGATGCCGCTTTGGACAAGGTCCGTTCACTCAGCGCTGCCACCAAGGCAAATTATAAAATAGAATACGCCATATTTTTTTGATTTTTCTTTTTGCTAATTTTATGCTTAAAAAAATTTTTTTTACTCTTTAAACTTGGGGTAACAGGGTGGCGGCGCTAGCAGGACGTCCACTCAGCGCTGCCACCTACGAAAACCCACTAAAAATGATTATAATGCGATAAACAATGAGTGGAGATTTTTTTGCTCTTTTTTGCTTTATGATGACATATATTATGTTTCCCAAAAGACTATCGTTTTCAAAACGGGAAAACTACTAATTTCGCGCTTTTTATAATTTCCCTAAAACTACCCTTCCACGTGAACGTATGCAGCAGAACATTTATATGTATGGAAAAAGCATTAAAAATAATCAACTTAGAAGAAACTGTTAGCTGATATTTTTTTTCTCTTTTTTTGCTCTTTAATAATATATAATACGTTCCCGAAAAACTAACCCTAAATCATAATACCCTCCCCTCATCATCAAAAACGTTTTAAAAGTTGGAAACCACCTTGAACAATGCAAAAATGATTTGGAACTCTAAATTGATTATATGGCACTTCAAAATTTCCGCCTCTTCATAATTTTCCCGCAAAGTTACCCTTTCACGTGAATCTATGCAGCGGAACATACATGTGTATGAAAAAAGCATTAAAAATTGTCCCACTTAGAAGGAACTGTTAGTTGATATTTTTTGTTCTTTTTTTGCTCTCTGATAATATATAATACGTTCCCTAGAAACTATCCCAAAGTCATACATAACCACTCCGCGTCAGCAAAAATGTTTGAAAAAATTTGGAGAACCACCCTGAAAAATGTAAAAATGATTTAGAACTCTAAATTAATTACATAACACTGAAGAATTTCCCTCTCATTATAATATTCCTAAAACTACCCTTCCACGTGAACGTATGCAACAGAACATCTTCCGCTGAAAGATGTAATCAATTGGAGTTCTAAATCATTTTTACATTCGTTCATGGTGGTTTTCCAAGTTTTAAAACGTTTTTGATGACGAGGAAAGAGTATGTATGATTTAGGGGTAGTTTTTCGGGAACGTATTATATATTATTAAAGAGGAAAAAAATATCAGCTAACAGTTTCGTCTAAATTGATTATTTTTAATGCTTTTTTCATACATATCAATGTTTTGCTGCATACGTTGACATGGAAGGGTAGTTTTGGGGAAATTACAGAAAGCGCGAAAATTTCAAATGTCATGTAATTAATTTGAAGCCCTAAAACATGTGTACATTGCTGAAGGTAGTTCTCCCATTTTGAAAACGTTTTTGATCACAGGGGGCAGCTGTGAAAAACTTAGGGGTAGTCTTTTGGCAAACATAATATATGTCATCATAAAGCAAAAACAAGCAAAAAAATCTCCACTTATCGTTTATCGCATTATAATCATTTTTAGTGAGTTTTCGTAGGTGGCGGCGCTGAGTGAACGTCCCGCTAGCGCCGCCACCCTTTTCTCCGAAGTTTAGAGACAAAAAAAAAATTTTTTAGCATAAAATAAGCAAAAAAATATGGCGTATTCTATTGTATAATTTGTCTTGGTGGCGGCGCTGAGTGGACGGACCTCTTTGGAAAACTAAATTTACTATCTCATCTGGAAAAAATCGTGTGACGCGTACTTTTACGGCAAACCTGCAGATCGAAAGTACAAGGTCACTCATGCATTTTACATTGACGATCTTAAGATCTATGCTGAAAACAAAGAGCAACTACATCTAGCTCTAGGGATTGTCGAACGATATACTAAGGAAATAGGAATGGCATTTGGGTAAGACAAATGCGTCAAGGTTTATTTGAAACGAGGAAAACTTAATGATATCCCTGAAGACCCAGAGCTTGCCGATAGAAGCACTATACGACACCTTTGCGCTGATGAGACTTATACATACATGGGCGTGCCACAGAGCCGCATTCAGGACATCTATAAAGGATAATCTCCGAAGCAGATATAATCGTCTCATCCGGCAGATTTGTTCTTCCGAACTGTCGACGAGGAACAAAGTATCTGTAACGAACATGCTGGTCATCCAGATGATTCTGGAGAATCAGACAGAGGGTCTGGTGATAAAGATTTGGATGAAAATTATGATCAGGAAACTGACATTGAAGATGTGTTAGCTCAACACTCATATAAAAAAATCTCTGAAACATATACAGATAATCAAACAAAATTGGGAAATTAACACTTGTATGAATGGGTAAGCGGAGAGAGAAAGTATGATAGCAACCTTCAAAGTGAATTATTACTAAGCAACGCTAAAAAGCAAAAATTCGTGGATCCGTTCCTGCTGAGGTATTTGAACTATTATTTTCAGATGATATGAAAAATTATACTATTGAAGCCACTAATGGCAATAGCTATAATCTCGCAAAAATAGACCTAGAAACTTTTTTGGGCGTGATCATTTTATCTTCATTCAATAAGAGGAAATCTCAGAGAGATTACTGGTCATTAGACCCTCTATTGTCTTGCGATATAGTTCAACAAGCTATGTCACGTACTAATTTTAAAGAAATGAAGTCCTATTTGAAGTGTTCCAAGTCTGGAGATAATGATCCCAATGATAAGGAGTGGAGGGTGTGAGTTTTGTTGAATAAGTTCAGAAAAAATATTCAAAGTTTTGGATATTTTAGAACTGCTCTATTGATCAATGAAATGATGACCAAACCGTATGCCAGAACCTCGTTGTTACAGTTTATTCGGGGGAAACCAATACAGTTTGGTTTGAAATTTTTGGTACTTTGTATCTCCGATGGATTTTTATTGGATTTAGATTTGTACTGTGGCAAGGATTCAAATGTGGATTTTCTAAATAAATGTGCTCTTGGTTCAAGAGTGGTCATTAATTTATTGGATCCATTTTTCGAGAAATTATCCGCAATAGAAATTATTCAATATCATCTTTATTTTAATAATTATTTTACAAGTTTTTTTCTCATTTTACACTTGCAAAAATTAGGGCTCAGAAGCACAGGTACAATAAGAGACAATCGTGTGTCTACGGAGGTACGAAACATAATTGACAAAAAAGCACTGAGAGGTACTCATATTGCTAAGCATCATAAGAACAGTGGAATAAACTACATCAGTGTCATGGACTCCAAGCAAGTGACTCGACGTTGTAAGAGTGGGAAATCGTTTACAAGAAACGGCTAACGGGCGATATAATTCTGTATAATAATTTCTTTTGAATACTTTTCATAGCAATATATCATTTATTGTAAGAAAGCTAAAGCAAACATCAAATGATATCACTTAGCCAAACGTATCGGTTGTTAAACGTCATATTGATTTTATATAAAATACGAAAAAATTTTTTTCATTAGCATATTATTGAATTTTCAATGTTCGGATTGCCATGTTGGATCCGCCATTTTGAATTTTCTAACGCTGTCATCGGATTTTCATATAATGTACCAAGAAACATAGGAAAATCGAATTTAATAAAGGTTCAGAAATTTTCATCAACGATAACCTTGAAAAAACTGGGTATTTCCCAATTTTCAGGCGCTATATTGAATCCACCATTGATCAGGACATAAAATATACTAGAAGAGGTCCGTACGTAATTTATCAATCAAACTTTGACAGTTTGATCATAAAAATTCCGTGTATTATCCAATTATCTTAGAAATGTCATGAAAAACACGAATTTTTCTAAATTTCCATAGTTTTCCGCTATTTTGGAAAAGACAAAATATAAGAAACTGGACCAAAATTTTTTTTTCATAAACAAAAACTATTTTGTCCACCTTTGTTTATAGTTTGGAATAGATCAATATGCTTTGTCCATTTGAAAAAAAGAATAAATTTTTTTTCAAATTTTCGGTACTTTTTAAAATAAAATCCGCCATATTGGTTTTGCAGTGCACGAAAATGTGTATCAAATGCATGTCAAGACGCTGACATTTCCACCTTAACATACTGTCGCCACATTTTGAACCAAGACATTCCCGATGATAGCTGCAGGGCGTGAAATGCATACCCCGAGGATTTAGTACACATACTATCTAGTTGTCCAACTCATGCGGGAACAACCTACATCCAGAGGCACAATGCGGCACTAAGAGTGCTTTATTACCATCTCTGTCACTCTTACGGCATCAAACTTAATATCACTCCTCTAAATGCTCCTAGGGAAATCGAGCCAACTGTCGAGAATGCGACGTGCCGCATATACTGAAGCCTTATATTCTCGACAATTGTTTCTTTTGCACACTCGAGACCTGACATGGTTCTTCTTGACTTCGAGAAGCGAACCCGGAATATTCTGTTAAACTAATCGTCCCTATCATCGGCGCTGTTGGCGGTGCCAAGCTTTTACTTGTTAATAGCCTGAAAAGCATCCCTGCGTGTGAACAATATGCTAAAACAATTGCGAAAAAATTCAGAAGGCGGTCGTCCATGGGTCGCTCTGTGTCCTTAGGGTGCACAAGACTTTTGTCGGATTGTCGTATTGATTTCGTTACAGACTGTAAGCACCTATCTCACGGTCGTGCGACTTGGTTGTGGCTGAAATTTTACCGTGATTTCGCTGGGATCGGGTGCAGTTTTTCAGATTAGTCCCCGCTGCCGGCGAAACCCTGCGGTTGTCCTTATGA
>NC_046664.1:124153560-124163644 GCF_010883055.1 Belonocnema kinseyi | reverse complement strand
GGTCAGAGAGAAACTGTTGATTTTCTCTGACCCATCTCTCCCTCCGCTCTAGACTTCTCTTAGCGTCAGATAGTATCCGTATTCTCTCAACAATATGCTGTTCACAAAGTTCGTCATACATTTAAGCCAGATCTTTAGGCTTGTGAGAAGCCTGGGTGTGGATGTTCCTCCTGGTCATAAAGCATCGCTCTTCCTCTATTGGACGCGTGCCCGCAGTTGGACTTAGTGTCGCCTCTCTTTCTCTGTTGCTGGCTTGTTCTGGCTATGGTAGAGTAGGCGTTCCGCTTACATAGCCTATTTTTTGGAGTACTTCGGCATAGTTTCGCAGACTTTGATACGAAAAGTGCGACAGCTCCGGGTGTTTCTCGCACCACAGAGCATCAAGTCGTGCCATGTAAGCTCGTTTTGGGGCCACACTCGCATCGTATTACTCTAGCAAGTCGCGATTTAGTCGCTTCGTCCACCTAAATGTCCCGAGATTCCATCGATCCATCGCATTGGAGCAAGGGAAAGAGGTTCGTTCATCCTTGTAGAGCGCTGCAGTGAAGGATAAGGCTGCGTACTCTGAGAGGTCGCCCGATATCTCCAGAGACACCGTTCTACACTTCACCCTGGTGCCATTCAGCTTGCGGCACGGTTTTTACACCTCCACTTGGGGGTTAATTCCTTCGGGACCACCCCCAGACAATTGTCCGCGACTGTCCATTCATTTTTGTTACTATATTCAGCAGAAACCCTTGGCACAGGGACCCTCGGTGCCATAGTTAATTAACACATGCAATTAAAAAATGGAATAAGAAATATAAGGTATTTTATAAGATCAAAGAAGTTGACCAACTACGCTAATCCAAATGGCCTTGCCTTAGCTAAACGTCGGTTGGCATGATGTGGTCGTGTAGGCACCGGCGCTCAGAGAAGTCGTATTTCAAAATTTCAAGGGATTCTTAATACTGTCCTTGTCACAATGCTTCTTCTGGCTGCACGTTGGGCGCCAAATTTTGTAACACTATTTCCAGTCGTTAGGGCAACGAAGGGAAATAATGCTTAAATCTCGCGTCCCTTGTGGTTGAAAGGTAATCTTAACATTATCTACCGTTTCTAGGCGCCAGACGCGTTCTTAGCGTCAATCCAAAAGAGTAGAAATATTTCAGATTTATCACTACTTTTAGGCAATCTCTTAATAAAAGTCCCTACTTAGTCGGTAAAGGGATAATTTGGGGCGAGGAAAAACACTGTGGCACTTGTTTTTGAAGAAAGTGAAGTAAATCTAAGTTTATTATATTAGGCATTTAAATGAAAGTTAAGGAGGATCGCCTCCTCGCAAATTAAGAGTATTTCGGCCTGGAGGTTGTGACCGTTAATAAATAACAGAAATAGGCTTAAATCTAAATTGACAAGAAACTTTAAACGAACAAAAAAGATAGGCTTACATATTTAATTATTTCACTCCGAAACCCGTCACACAACTAACCAATGGTGGCATTAATCATATTCAATTATCCGTTTAATTTACGCGAAAAAGGAACTAACTCTAACGACATCTTTATTTTCTCAAACAAACAAAAAATCAGACGGAACTTCCTCAATCCTCAATTTCTCTATGCGAAACTTGGCAGAAATAAGTGGACAAAAGACGTCGAAAAAATTTTATTTGTACAAGCCGATGGCGAAGACTAGACTGGCGTTTATTTCGTACTCTCCAGCTTTCCCACTTCTCTCCATCCCGCCAGAAACTACTGCCGTGAGGTGATGCCCTCTTAAATTTAGTATCCGGTTACCACTTCATTAGAGTTGATTGGAGTTTATTTGGTAGTATGCCGGTATAAATATTTGGCAAGATGACTGTGCCAGTTTGTGTTGACCGATGTCTAATACAGTATGACCTGTTACGTCGGGAGTGATTTTCTTTAATCCCTGGTGTCATAGATTAATTTTCGAGCCAAGAGTTATCGGAAGACGAGTCCATCATTATGTGACAGAGCACCTGGAACTGAATTTTCTGTTTTTCAGTTGTGCAGTGACACCTGCTATATGTTGTGAAGATTTTGAAGAAGCAAGGAGTACTTTCGTCGATCGAGACAAGAAGTCAGGTCCCTAAGTACAATAAACCTCCGGTTTTCTTATTTAACTTGGATATAAATAACAAATAAAAGGAAATCAAAATTGTTTCCTAAAGTGTACACAAGAATGTGTTAATCTAACCTATGATAGCTTTATTCACACTCATTCTGCATACTTCCACACTCATTCTCAATTAATCTAGTTTTCGTTAGTAAGGGCCATGGGTAATTCCGCGGTATTCGTTTTTTTTATAATTCCATAAATCTGAGGAAGGATCCGTAACGAGTGGCAAGCCACAACATCACACTACATAAAAAACTTTTTAAATTTTTCATACGTAAAATTTTTAAATTATTTATTTTCAAAACAGTTTAGCCATGTATTTATCTTTGAAATGCACATGCGATAATTCAGATTTTTCTTTCACAATTTCTTAAATCTTGAAATATTGTCCAAAAATTAATGTTTCCAAATAAATCAACATTTTACATTTTTCAAACGTTCAATTTTTAAATTATTTATTTTCAAAACTGATGATCCATGTATTAATGTTTTAAAATTTGCCAAATTTTAAAAACATTTTTTTTCTTCAAATTTTGAAAACTTCCAAGAAGTTGGCTTAAAATATTTTGGATTTTTCTTCGAATTTTTTTTTAAATCTTCTGGCATATTTTATAAGAATTAATTTCTTTAAATATAAAATTATTTAAAGATTTTTAATCCAATCAAATTTTTAATTATTTTCAAATTATTTTTAAAACTGTTACACCATCTAAATATATTTTGAAATAGTTCGAATTTTTCCTAAATTTTTTTTTATTTTTGAAGATCAAAGTAGTTTCCTTTATATGTTTCGGATTTATCTTTAAAACTTTTTTTATTCTTTAGAAATATTTCGAAATATTTTCCAAGAATTAATTTCTAAAAATATAAAATCATTTTCATTTTTCAAAGCCTTCCATTTTCTAATTATTCAAAACGATTTTTGAATCATTTTAACCATAAAATTATGTTTTAAAATGAGTCTAATTTGTCTTACATTTTTTCAAGTTTTGAAAAATTTCAAGATCTTTCCTTAAAATATTTCAGATTGTTCTTTAAACATTTTTTCAATCTTTTAAAATATTTTATAGAATTAATTTTTCCAAATATAAAATTATTTACAAATTTTCCAAACAAGTCAATTTTTAAATTATTATAACCAGAGGCGGACGAAGCTTAATTTAAGCTGCAGGCGGAAGCTAATTTGGCTTACTTCGCACCTTTATTTAGCGCGCTTGTTTGTCGCGTTTGGCCCACTGTGATCGTAAGAGAAGGCGGTCGCCAGCTTTGCCTTCCGCCTTAATGCGCCCCTGATTATATATTATTTTTTAAACTTTTAAACCTTCTGGTTATATTTTAAAATGAGTTGAATTTTTTCAATTTATTTTTTTAACATTTTTTTAAAATTTGAAGAAGTTGCCTTAAATTACTTTACAATTGTTATTTAAAAACTTTTTTATCTTTTAAATTATTGCCTAAAAATTAATTTTTCCACATATTTAATTTTGATACTGTTCAATCTGACATTATTTGCAAATCTTGTTAAAAGAATGGAACCAGCAGATTATTTTCCAAAATGAGTGAGGCTTTTCATAATTTCTCATTGTAATTTTGAAAACTTGAAAGAAGTTTCATTAAAATATTTCATATTTGACGTTTAAAATTTTTTAAATCTTTTTAATTATTCTCTAAGAATTAATTATTCCAAATACATATTGTTGCAATTCTTCAACCTCTTAATTTTTAAATCATTGTTAAAATTTTTAAAACTTTCAAACCATCCGATACTACTGAATATCAGTCAAATTTTTTTTATGCTTTCTTCTTCTTCTTTATTCATAATATGTCCCCTAAGGGTTTACATGACTTCCATTCCTTACAATCTTTCCGCTTATATCTAGATTTTTTTACAATCTTATCCTTTGTATATAGACAATTATTTACAACTATTTACATACAGTCTTATATCTAGTTCCTTATTTGTATTTCCTGCGATAGCGCAATTTATGACTGATTAGCAAATGAGTGAGCGAGCGACGAAAGCGGGAGTGCAAGCGAGAGAGAGAGAGAGAGAGAGAGAGAGCATGAGAACGCAAACGCATCTTAGGCTACTTAACTTTTACCTTACCATTACTTACAATCTTTACGCTTCTAATCTGAGCGAATTCCGTTTCATTTTTCTTTCACTTTTTTATACTAGACTTTCTGTTCTCTTCTGTTTCCCAGTATATCCCCTCCCTTACCCCGTTTCCCAATCTAAATCTTGCTATTCTTGTTCGCCTTCTCTTTCCCCATCCCTTTTCTAAATACTTTGGCACTCCTTCCTTTTTTATTATCTTATACCATTTATTGAATTTTGATTCCTCAATCATCCCCCATGTTCCATTGAATTTTCTTTCCCTCTCCCTTTTTTCCAATTCTTCATAGTTTACTCTAGTCCCGTCTTCTATTTATCTATCATTAATGAGGTCCCTCCTTTCTTCTTCCCATTCCGTTAATTCGATCGCCCGCCCTCTCCTCTCTTTCTCGTCAACTCCCCTCCCTTTCCTTCCCTCAGCTTCGTCTCAAATTTCCAAGCCCTCTTTCCCGCTCTAATACTTAACTTCTCCCGTTGCGCTTCTTCTCTCACCATACATTCTGGCCTCCTCCAGTCTGTCCCTAGAGTCCACCTTATATACCTTTTTCGGAAACTGTCAATATCTTTCCTTTCTTTCCATCCCCATATCTCTGCTTCATAACCTAATACCGGCTATACCAGCGTATCAAATAACCACATTCTCCTTCTCCAATTTTTTGTAACCTTCTTTTTCCTATTCCCCATGTCTGTTTCATTACCCCTGCTGCTTTTTTATCCCTTTTCTCATATTAGCTGTATGATCTCCATTTGTTTGCAGGATGTATCCCAAATACTTATACTCTTTTACTTCTTATAACTTTATTCCCTTCCATCTCCCTGTCCATTCTTTCTTCTTTCCCCCTCCTTTTCTAAACCTCATTATCTTTGTCTTTTCTATATTTGCATTCAGCTTTTTCCTATGTAAGTATTTCTCTGAGTCTGTAATTAATCCCGCCATCTCTTCTTCATCCTCTGCCATCAACACTATGTCGTCTGCGTATGCCAGCGTATATATCTTTTCCTTTCCTATCCTAACTTCTCCTCATTTCTTCTTCCAAGTCTGATATTAATAAATTAAATAAAAGTGGGCTCGAAGGACAGCTTTGTCTCGCACTTCTCACAAACCATAAACTATCTCCTACTTACCCTGCTTTTTGTCTCTCTAAAAATTTCTGAAAATTTCTTGATTAATCCCTCTCTCATTCCCTTTTTTACCATAACTTTTTCGAATTCCCCCATTCATGCCCATTCCTCTAGTTCCTGCTCTCCATATTTCCATACTTTATTTGGAATCTCATCTATACCAGGTGCCTTTCCATCCTTTATTATTCCTAAAACCTTAACTATTTCTTCCCTTGATATGTCCTTTTCTTTATCTCTCTCTCTCTCTCTCTGCCATATTTTTCTCCCTTTTATAACTTTTCTCTCTACTCCTCCTAGCAAATCCAAAAAAGATTTCTTCCATTCTACCTTCCATGCTTCTTCTTCCGTCCTAGCTTTCTCTGCCTCTTCCTGAAATATTTTTTTTACAGTCTTTATTCAACCCACTTCTATACCCCCCTTTACTAACTTCATTTTTGTTTGTGCACTGTAATTCTATTTTCATTTCTCCTATCATTTTTTCCATCTCCTCGTCCACATTTCCCTGCCCCATTTCGATAGTTCTGACCTTCTCTCTAAACTGCTCTTTTCCTTCCCTTGGCCAATTCCCTTTTCCTACACTTTTTACATTTACTCCCCTTTTATTCACATTGCTATTGCTTTTTTGTCCCTCTAATGTCACTATTAAGGGAAAGTGATCCGAATCAATATAATCACCTACCGTTAGTTTCTTAACATTCTCTCTTACCTCACTCTCCACTATCACATAATCTATTACCGTTCCCCTTTCACCTTCTGATCGTGTATATTCTCCTTTCTCATCTCCTTCTATACTTCTGTTCAATATATACCATGGTAACTCCTTCAAGCTCTTCAGCAACTTTTTTCCCGCTTCATTTTATACCTTATTTTTGGTTCACATAAACCCCCACTACCTTCCAATTTCCTCTTGCTATCTTTACCTCTGCCGCTATTAATCCTTCTATTTGTACTTTCTTATCCTTCCCTATTATACATTCGTTTTTTAATCCGATCACCATTCCTCCCATTCCTCTGCTCTTTTTATTCTTCCTCTTTGAATTTTGCACTTGCCATTTATAACCTCTTGGTTATCTTACCCTTACTCTTTCCCATTCCTTTTTATCTAGCCACATATCCATCATTATGACTACATCCCATTGTGTCAAATTTCTCATAAACTCCCTATCCTTTCACTCCAATCCTACTATATTCCAGTAACAAATCTTCCATTCCTCCCTACTTTCATTTCTTACCTTTTTTCCTTCTTAATATTACTTATTTTTCTATCTCCCGTTCCTTCCTCTCCTGGTTTCCCTGCACCTCATTTCTTACTACCTGTTCCCTTTCTTCATCCCAATCCCACCATACTCCGTCTATCTGTATTCTCCAATACTTAACCCATGTTATCTTTCCCTTTCCTCTTCTGCTATTTTGCTCAATTTATACTGCATCTTCCTTTCTACCCATGTCAAGTCATTCTCTATTCTGACTGCGCTTACATATATTAACCTCTTATTTGTCCTCACGTCCCTCTTATGTTCTAATTTCTGTAGTTTCACCAGTACCATTATCTCCCCTCTTCGCTCTTCCCTTCCTACATTTCGCATTTCCTCTATCTCTACCTTAGTATGAATCATTTTTAGTACTTCGTCCACCCCTTTCTTCAGCTCCTTCCCCTCTAATCTTGTGCCATTTATCACTATGTTTAATTTTCTTTCTTCCCTCTCCTTCCTTTCTATTTTTTGTTATATTTTTCTCAGCCTTTCAATGTACTCTTCATAATCGCCCGCAGGTCGTATTTCTTAACCGATTTAAAAGTTTTTTTTAGAAATGCTCAGCAATTAATTTTTAAGAAAATTGTGGTTTACTTTTTTTAAATTTTTTTCACAGAGCAACAATATATAAACAAATATAATTAAAAAATTGACCATTTTAGCTTTGTGAATTTTTATCTCAAAACAAATACAGATAGAAACTCACTATCAGCCGGAATTATTGAACATGCATTCACAGAACATAATTAATTTTAATAATATTTAACCTAATTATTATAAACAATTTTTATAAACAAATTCTTTCTAGTGATTTTTTATCATAGAAAAAATCATTTATTTCACGCTAGTTGCTAATATTTTTCATAAGAGTCATAATTCGTAACAAAAAAATTAGCATGAGTTAACAACTATTGTTTTCATCAAGACATAAAAGTGATGGAACAACGATATCAGGGTAGATGGGACGAGGTCATGATGGCTGATTTTTGCTGGATGTTGAAAAGGGAAAAGAATGTAGGTCTTAAACGTAAGCGTAACCCTTTGCATCGTTCCCTCTAAGAAAAAAGGACACGTTCTAGCAGGCAGAAAATAGACTGAAGTAGGTCTATAAATCAATTTAATTACGATAAGAAGCAAGATAAAATGTAAACACGAAAGATAGTATAAATATATCCCTCAAGTCTAAGAGAAGCAAAGAAAAATTTTTTTTGAATGAAACTCTTATTCATTTGCATGTTTAGGTTACAGTTCTACATTTTAATTGAAACAAACCTTGTCAGGTTAATAGAAATGGGGTCAATTCTACTTGTCGTTCTAAGTTTCTTCAAATGAGTAATGTGCGTCTAAATTTTTAACCACCTGTAGTACAATGAAAGGAATTTTATTGTGTTACAACGGGAGCACTTAAGTTAAGTTGTGTTGCGTTAAGCAAAATTTCGTTAGGTTCTGTTAAGTTAGATTCATTTGTAGGTTAAGATTGAGTTAACCTATTAAATATAGCACACATTTAAGACTGATAACCGTACGCTTACATAGCTACACGTGTGGTTTAATTTCATTCGGCTAGGTTATGTTAGTTCAGGTTTTTTTAGGTTAGGATAGGTTTGACCTCTTTGCAGGTTAAGGCCAAGCTGATTCAAACGGTACCGCGAACACAACGGGACAACACAATCAGTTTAATTGTGTTACGTAAGGTTAGGTTAGGTTAGGCTGGGTTAGAATTATTTCTAGGTTAGGCTGGAGTTGACAAATTCGATGTAGCACACATTTACTACTGGGAAAATATGCTCCCAGAGTTTTAAGTGTAGTTCAATAAATTTCTGTTAATTCAGGTTAGGTGAGGTCAGGTTCTGTTGGGTAAAGTTATGTTAAATAAGTTGATATCAGGCAAGGGTTGATCCTTCACAGTTATCGACATGTTTTTAAAGTGAAAATTTGCATCACTGGCATTATTTTGAAATTTATTTGCCTCAGTGCATGATTTTTCGTCATTTTTTGAGGTTCTGGGTCAACCATGACGTGTGCGGCTGTGTAATTATTAGAGTGACATTTATTGCGGTGACTAACCAACGAAATTAAATAAAGAATAATTTATATGATTGTTGTTAACAATTTTTTTAACAAAACTATGATTTATTTTTTTTACATACAAGAAGCACGGTTTTTCACTGAAATTATCAGACAATAAACTAACAGTGTGCCATATCCGAAATTGGATATGGGACATTAAATAATAATTTGCGTAATTATTAATAACAATTTTAAAACAATGCGTGACAATCTGCGGTTGGTCGTAGAAAAAAGTTATTTTTCTTCAATCATTTTTGTGATAATCTTATTTGTGTTATTGAATCCATGAAAAAATTGATACTTATAATAATAAAGAGATTATTATGAAAAACTTAAAATAAATAAATTACGATTCAGAAATTGAGACTTTTAATTTGTCAGTAGAGCCCCTGATTTCTGAGATCCTCAAAAATACCCACTATGATTTTTGCGCTCCAACTCTTAACGTAAAAAATGAACCCCTCCCTGCTACGCATATACAACTTTGTCAAAAAATAACTTTTTTTAGAATCTTACAATGGAAATAGAGTCTCTGATTCTTGGGATTCTCAAAAATACCCACTACGATTTTTGGGCTCCAACTCTGAACGTAAAAAATAAACCGCTCTCTGGCCGCGTAGATACAATTTTGTCGAAAAATAACTTTTTTTTAGAATTTTACAATGTCAATAGATTCTCTGACATTTGGGCTCCTAGAAAATACCCGCTACGGGACGCTGTGCGTGCGGTTCGCAAGGTTAGTTCACTAATTTTTTTCGTACTAGGCAGTCTGATAAGTCTCTGAAAAATGAATAACGGATACGTTTTTTTGGCCAAAGTCGGTTTTATTTTTCAACATACTCTCCTTTTAGGTCGATACAGCGAGTCCAACGATTTTCTAACTTTTTGATACCGTCCGAAAAGTACTCAATCGGTCCAATAATGATGAATAGTATGCTCCGGTTATGGTTTTACCTTTGTCAAGATATTTCACGAATATTATGCCATGTGCATCCCAAAATACGGAGGCCATAACCTTTCCGACCCATTGTTTTGTTTTTGGACGCTTTGCAGCACTTTGGCCCGGTGGAACCCACTGTTTTGCCTGTTGCGTTGACTCAGGAGTGTAGTAGTGGATCCAGGTTTCATCCATGATTATGAATCGGCGCAAAAACTCGGTCGGCTTACGCGAAAATAATGCCAAATTCTGCTGGGAAGTTGTCACACGAATTCGTTTTTGGTCCACTGTAAGCAAACGCGGCACCCATAGCGCGCAGAGCTTCTTCATGCCCAAAACTGAATGCACGATATTGCCCATACTTTCCAATGATATGCCTACAGCATTAGCTACCTCTCTCAATTTCACTTTGGGATCATTCAACATCATATCATGGATTTTTTCGACATTTTCTGGTGTAGT
>NC_046664.1:124148029-124153460 GCF_010883055.1 Belonocnema kinseyi | reverse complement strand
CAGGCGTCATTTGAAGGATCAAGCTCGACGAAAATGGTTCACATTAGTGAATACTAATGCCATCTCTTAGAATTTTCAGGTACTTATCAGACTGCCTAATATTTTGCATAGGTTGACCGCAAAATGGACTTTGTTATTTTTGATAATTTTTTGTACTATCTAAATTTGAATTTTCAACTTCTCGACAGAATTAAAAAAATTGTTATGATAATCGTTTAAAGCTTTCAAAAATGAAAGTTTTTCTTCTCTTTACTTTTTTTCATATCATGCCTTTTTTGGTTTAAAATGTTCATATTAGTTTGTTTCTTTGGATTTTATAAATTCTATAATTCTGATAATTATAGAATTTATCGAAAAAAGTCATAGGAATAAATTGTTGGAATTTCCGAGTATTATAAAAAACTGTACATAGATTTTTTGATCTTGAAAGAAATGATTAACAATTTTTTTAACACGCTCACTTTTTGAATTTTCATTCAAAATAGGTGGTTTTCTAACTTTATCATTCTTTTTAGGCCTGAAAAAAATCTGCCGAAGCAGAATCCAATTTGGCCAATCTTTCGAAAGTACTCGTGCCTACAGAATACATACTACAGACAGGCAAAAACCTTCGTAAAAATAATTTTTTCTGAGTCAGGGGGCCGAGAAAAACCGACAAAGTGAAATGTTACATAAAACCAATACCCTCTCACTAAGATGAGAATGTAAAATTAAAAATTTTCAATATGCTGTTTTTTCAAAAAAATGACTGCTTTGGGTATTTTTCAAGAGCTTAAAAATTAGACTCTATTGACAAATAAAAATTCTTAAGAAAGGTATTTTTTGACAAAGTCGTATCTACGTGGTAGAGAGGGGTTGATTATTATTGTTAAGAGTTCGAGCCCAAAAATCGTAGTGGGTATTTTTGAGGAGCCCAAAAATTAGAGACTCTATTTATATTGTGAAATTATAATAAAAGTTATTTTTTGACAAAGTTGTATCTACGTGGCAGAGAGGGGTTCATTTTTAGCGTTTCGGTTGAAGCCCAAAAATCGTCGTGATATTTTCGGGGAGCCCAAAAATCAGAGACTATTGACATTGTAAAATTCTAAAAAAAGTTATTTTTGGCAAAGTCGTATGTACGTGGTAGAGAGGGGTTAATTTTTCACGTTAAGGGTTGGTTTGGAACTTTTTTTGTGGATTTCGAGAGCCCAAAAAAGCCTAAAATTGTGGCGTTATTGAATTTTTATTATTTAGTGATTTTAAGAAGTGGAGGTGCGGGGTTAATGTAAGCTGGCACCTCCTCACGAAAATTGATTTTCTGAAAAAAGTAAAGGAGCCCAAAAATTTTAGTTGACGACTTAAAACAGCGCAAAAAAGACCAAAATTCTGAAAACCAGGTTCCTATGAAATTAGAGAGTTTCATAGCTGATATGGAATATCACTGTGGAGATAGATTCATTAACTTAATGTTGTGAAAGTTTTTTTGGGTAGTCATTTTTAATTTCAGTTTGTTTTGACGCTTTTAGCTGATGGAGGTTGATTTATTTTTGAGTTATTTTTTGGCAATTTTGGGGAGGCTTGGGTGGTTCTTGAAAAATTATTTGTTGCATATTTTGGTAGCCCAAAAAGGGCCAAAATTCAGGCGCTGTTGATTTTTTTTATTTGCTCTAGTGGAAGTTTTGGCGGACAGAACCTCCAACCGAAAAGTCTGTTATTTGGAAAAAAATAAGAGAGCCCAAAAATCGGTATTGGTGCCCAAGAAGAATCCAAAAAATCGTAACATTCTGACGTGCTTACATTTAGTTTAAGGGCTTATTTAATTGAAGGGTAGTTTTTAGATGAAAGAGGTTGTTTTTTTTTTGTTATTCAAATTTTTTAAATTTTTTGTAATGAAGATGCTAGCGGTCAGCACCTCAACCTGTTTTCTGAGAAAAAGAAAAGAGCCAATAAATCGTCATTGGTGCCCAAGAAGAGCCCAAAAAATCCAAAAATTCTGATATGCCTACATTCAGTCTATGGGCTTATTTAATTTTAAGGGTAGTTTTCAGAAGAAAGGGGTTGTTTTTTCAAATTTAATTTTTGCATTTTTGAAGAGCCCCAAAAAAAGCCCAAAATTCTAGCGCTGTTCATTTTTTCAACTTTTCTGTACTGGAGGTGCTAGTAGTCAGCACCTCCACCTAAAAGTCCGGTTTTCTGAGAAAAAGAAAAGAGCCAAAAAATCGTCATTGGTGCCCAAAAAGAGACCAGAAAAAGCCCAAAATTCTGAGGTTCTTACATTCAGTTTTAGTTGAATATGAAATTTTAACGGTGGTTTTTAGAAGAAAGGGGTTGTTTTTCAAATTTAATATTTGCATTTTTGAAGAGCCAAAAAAACCCAAAATTCTGGCACTGTTCAATTTTTCAATGTTTCTGTACTGGAGGTGCTAGTGGCTAGCACCCCCACCCAAAAGTCGGTTTTTTGGGAAAACTAAAAAAGAGCCCAAAATTCGGCATCGGTGCACTGTGGGCCAGGAGACCCGATTTCGTGGCCAAAAGTCGATCCTTGAATTCGGAAAAATGAAATGGACTACTAAACTGAGGAAGAATTGAAGTATTTTTGACGACAATTATACGTTGATTGATGAATTTTTGTTCCGATGATATAGGCACAAAGTAGAGAATCTTGCTAAAATTATTAATGCTACTGACGTTCGTGGAATACGTTTTTTTATTCCAAGAAATCGATTCCAAACCTCCTACCTACATTTATTTTATTAATCTGAGTGTAAACTTTCTCTGAAGTCAATTGAATCTGGAATTGTCAATTGCAATTTAATACAATCATATTATTAGTGAATGTAGAACAAGATTATACAGCAGAGCACCTGCTTCCGATTGCTCATAACATGACAGAACACAACATAGAGTTCTAAAATATATGAATGTCTTCCTTAGGATATGCAATTGAGCATAGGTGTGCTACTTTTTGCTACTTTACATTTTTTTCGATGCTTACAATATATATATATACAGGGCCGCGCACGACCATGCCATGGCATGTAGAGCGCTGCGCTACTGCTGGCTTACCTTTATTTGTTTTCCTAGCCGCATCAACGAGGACGTGCGAACTCACTTGTTTCGGCAATCCGCTTTCCGTCCACATTCCGTGCGTGGATATTAATAAAATATTAATGAACATAATTGACGTATAAAATATATACATGTTCAATATATAAATTTTCTGAATAAGTTAACAAATTATTCTTTTCTCTTCTCCCTGTTTGTCACTGTCGTTCCCATATTGCGTTCCATATTTCAACATTTTGTTATATAAAATGACGAAATTCACTAAAAGGGAAGTTCTTGGAGAACTCCTCAAAATTGATAATGTAGAAACAACTGTTTTCTACATTCCATCAAAAATGGAATTGAATGTAAATAACATTGAAAGTGCAGGTGTTGAGAGATTAAAAGCCTCTTTGAGAGCTTCCGAATTTCCAGTTTTATTGACCATGAAAACTGAGCGATAACATCTAACATATTCTCATCTTTGTCGTCCAAGCCTAGAACTTCATGAGAAATCTGATCGCTCAAAGCGGCGGAAATCTGCAAAAATCAGTACTGAACAGAAGCACGATCCGGAGAAACTATTATTGGCTTCATGTTACGCAGCAAATCGAACTGATAAGAAAGATTTGTATACTGTTCTCAAGAAGGTTTCAGGAAACTTGGAGCAACCAAGAAAAGTTAGAAAATTGTTGAAGGCAGCGGAAATTCCATTAAAGAAAAAGACTGCTGAAGAAGCTCTTACTTTCCTTCTCGATAATTCCCTAACTAAATCTGCGTACACAAATATACGGTTGGAAAGCAAAAACTGTGGTGCTGATATTTGGCTGTTATACAATTGTGTTAAAGAAGTTAAGATGCAATGTAGACCACCCGAAGAAAACATTTCGATTTCGGAGAAAAAAGCAGAGATAACTCTGCCGGTCTTGTTGAATCACACTTCCAGTAGGATTGTGGAATCGCAAAGGGAAGTCATAATCCAGCATATGCATAATGTGGGTAGTACGGAAATGGATCTTTCGTTGATGTGTTCGTGGGGTATGGATGGTAGTACTGGTCATTCACCTTACAAGCAATCTTTTAAATCAGCAGAAGACAATGAGAGTCTCAGTGATGAAAGCTTATTTGTAACTTCTCTCATCCCTTTAAGATTGTCCAATGCGGACAATGTTATTCTTTGGAATAACAGAGCGTCTCAATCGCCAAGATCTTGTTGCCTTATTCAGATACTGCAAACCAAAGAAACCGGGGCAATTGTTTTGTTCTTAACATCGATAGACGGCAAAGTACTGAACATAATAACAGGGACAAAATCCATGCAAACTTGCCCCATCTGTCATTCAACTCCTAAGTTCTTCAATGACCTGTGCAATAATCTGAAGGACCTATTTCTACCAGACGTAAATTCGTTGATGTATGGACTCAGTCCATTACATGCGTGGATCAGGATACTAGAATGTTGCTTGCACATTTCATACAGGCTTCCTCTCAAGGTCTGGCGAGTAAGATCTCCTGCTCAAAAAGAAATATTTGCTCAGCGGAAAAAAAGGTTCAAGAGATTTTGTGGGAAAAGTTGGGATTGATAGTGGATAAACCAAAACCAGGAGGCTCTGGTACTACGAACGATGGGAAAACAGCTTGACGAGCTTTTGGAAATACAGATGAACTTGCAGAACATCTTGGACTTGACTGTGAGTTACTTCGTAATTTCAAAACAATTTTAACCGCTATGTCACAACAGCTCCCGATAAATCCACTTGAGTTTGGAAAACTTTGTAATTCTACTGCCCGAATATACGTAACTCACTACAACTGGTACCCTATGCCTTCAACGTTACATAAGATACTCATTCACGGAGCCGCAATCATAAGAACAAGCGTGTTACCGGTAGGAATGCTTGGCGAAGAAGCTTCTGAAGCTCGCAACAAAGACTATAAGAATTACAGACAATTTCACAGCAGAAAACACGACCGCCAAGCTAATATGTAGGATGTGTTTTATAGAGTAATGGATTCTTCCGATCCACTCATTTCTGCAACCAGTGTTCAGTCGCGACTTCAGAAGAAGAAATTTTTGCCCATTTCCGAAAATGTCAGAGTTTTACTCGCTGCGCCTCAAGTAAATGTGATACCAGAAGACGCAACATCCAGTTCCGATATGGCAGATCGAGAAGATGAAGAGGCTGATCTTTCAGAAACTGAAATTCTGCTAGACGAAATTGAATTGACCGATGAAGAGGGAGATGGAACTCACGACAATTTGTAAGCGAAAACTATTTGAAAGTGTGTGAGGCAAGGGGACTCACTCACAAGGAAACTATCCCAGGTGTCCCTCACCGATTTTGATGAAACTGCAATATGTTGTAATACATCGAAAAATAAGAGACACGTATTTTTTTTTATC
>NC_046664.1:124143328-124147929 GCF_010883055.1 Belonocnema kinseyi | reverse complement strand
AAGAAAGATTCACTTCATGATCTCCTTAATTTTTTGAGGTTCTATTTATTTACTGGTGTATAACGTTCTGTAAACCCTGGAATATTTAAACTACATTTTTCAAAGGTATGGTTAATCTACTCGTCTATATAATGGAAACTGGATTAATACCCAAAGGAGGTTAGTCCATTTAAAGGAACGACGTACCTTTTTAATCAGGTGTAGAAGAAGTTCTCTAATTCCAGCACGTACACAAAATTGTACGAACAATTATAATCTAAATAATTCACATTATAAAACCTTCGTTAAAGTGCAAAATGTCAAATTTACTTTTCAGAAGAAAATTATTAATTGTGAAATTACTAATATAATCGACAACCTTAAAGAATAAGGCAATTGTTATAATTATTTAAAATATAGACTAGATAGAAAAATTACAGAAAACTCGATTTCTAACTTTTTTCAATCACAATAACATGCTTTACAAAAGTTAAAATTTCAACAAAGGGAAGTTCACATAAAAAAATTTAATTTATTAAATAATAGATGTTTAGAAGAAAAAAACAGGTACAGAGACTTAAGAGTTAATAAATGGTTTAAAAATTTATCAAATGTGACAATTCCCGATGAAACAGCTGAAACCTTAGCATTGGGCACGAAATTTAGGATTTCTTATAACTCTAACAATATACCTACCAACAATATCATTCCTAATATAGAAGATTGTATAGAAAAACCTTGAAGGTGATAATAAAAAATCAAATGTTCGAAAAATAGTTACAGATTTAATCTCGAATCATGAAAAAATCAATAAGTTCAAAAGCTCCAATTAAATTTCAGATATTGCTACAAAATTCCAAAAGGAACACAAAGATGTTATCTTTGTCCAACCAGACAAGGGTAATATCTTAGTGGCTTCAAATTCAGAAGATTACAAATTAACTATTGAAAACCTTTTACAGAATAATATTTTATGTTGAAAATTGAATACTAGGTTAGCTCCGTCCATAGAAGAAAAATGTAATGATATCATTTCTAGATGGGGGAAAAAAGATACATGAATGAAAATTTAGCTTATAAATTAAAAAACCATGGTTGTGTGACAGCAAAAGCATATGCCTTCCCCAAAGTTCACAAACCAGACTTAAAATGGAAATTAATTGTCTCTACTGTTTGTTCTCCAACTTACAATTTAGCAAAATATTGATATAATCTCCTAAAGCCTGTATCTGGAAAAACAGATTAATTTATAAGAGATAGTTGGAGCTTTAAAGAAAAAATTGAAAATGTTAATGTTCCCAATTCACATTCACTTGTTTCACTAGATATTGTATCGATGTTTGATAATATTCCTTCGGATTTAGTTTTGAAAGTTTTACAGAAGAAAAATTACAGCTATATAAAAATTTAACTAAAATTTCAAACTCTGAGATTTTTATTGCTGTCAAAACAGTTTTTAATAATACGATTTTTTCATTTAATCAAAAGTTTTATAAATTAATTTCTGTTTGTCCGATTGGGTTCACCCTTATCACCTATTGCATCTAACCTTGTTTTACTATTGTCCCTACAGATAAAATCCAAGAACTGGTCAATATATTCAATAGTATAGAAGAATCTCTGCAGTTTACTGTGAAATTTAAAAAAAATAACACTCAATTTTTTAGATTTGTCTATCACCAAAACTGAAAATGAAAATTTAATTACTGATTGGTTTAAAAAACCATCATGGTCAGACCAATATTTGAATAACAATTCTCACCATCAATTTAGCCAGAAAATTGGATTAGTTAAAGGCTTAATTGATAGATGTATTAAACTAAGTCACATCAAATTTAGTAAAGAAAATTTAAAACTAATAAAAATTACTTTGCAACAAAATAATTATTCACTACCATTAATTGAAAGTATCATTAAAGAAAGAGTACATGAAATTTACAACAGCTCAATTAAAGACAAAAAAAGAACAAATAGCTTGAACATTATGGACAAACGGATTTACGGGTTTCATTACCTTATGTACAAGGTTTATAAGAAAGATTTAAAAATGTGTTAAAAAAGTTTGCTATTAATGTATATTTTAGAAATGATCACAGATTGAAAAAATGTTTCACTAATATAAAAGACTCCGAAAAAATTGATAATATCTATAATGTCTATTTAATAAAATGTAAAGGATGCAATAAGGTTTATATAGGTGAAACTGATCATCGGCTAAAAACAAAATAGCCGAACATAAAAGAGATTGTAAAATTGGCAACTTGAGCACAACATTCTTGGAATTTTGATCATTATTTTGATTTCGATTTTAAAAATATTAAAATTCTTGCTAAGAAAAATAACTCTTATAAGAGAAAAATTCTGGAATCAATTTTCATAAATAAATACATAAAAGTATCTATCAATTTAAAAACAGAAATTCTCAACGTGAATAAATATTATAATAATATCATCGATTAATTTGAACTGTCAATGTATTTGGCGTGCTTTTCATTTGGAATTTATTTTGTCTATTTTCTCCATCTATAACTACAACTTTCTTTTCTCTTATATTCAGTCACTTATTGTTTACGTCACGCCAATTTGCTAGCTGTTTTACAGCATTTTTAATTGCTAAAATGTGCACTCTTTTGAGAATTTTGGGAAATTGTTTTGATTTCTACAGTTTCCCAATACTTTTACTGTACACAATAAACCGACTTACCACGAATTTTTAAATGTTGACGTTCTCTTTGAACTATAGAATGATTGACTCCGAAAATTACCTCCAAGGTAAAAATTTGTTTATACTTCTCTTTTATTCTTTTTTATGTAATTTTTATTTTTTTTTGTTTAATGATTAATTATACTCTTATAACCGACGTTTGTTCTGATGAAGGCCCACAGAAGAGGCCGAAACGTCAATAAAAGGGAAATTTAAACTCGATTTCCCTTTTATCACTTTGTATCTAAAATTGATCGTAAGACCGAGAAAATTAATGGAAAACTTTGTTTTCTCTCGTATTTTTGGATCGTGTACTAGTGAGTAAGGCTTGGCAGCGTGTTTTTTCTAAAGACACTGGGATTGACGAGAAAGCCGCAGCACTGGTACTAACTAACGTGACGAATGCCAAAGCGAAACTAGGTATGTGGCTGAAGAAGAAGAAAATGTCTATTTCAAAGAGGAAATGTATTTCAAAGAAGAGAAAACCCAGTTCGAAGAAGAAACCAGCTACAAAAAATAAATTAATAACATTTAGAAAGGTTGCAACTGCAGTCAAGAAGGCAAGGAAACGAAGTAGTGATGCAAAAGTGGCCATCAAGTTTGCAGTCAGAGGTGCACAGGCGATAAACATCAAGTGCAAAAGCCACGTTTCTTAACAATACCTTCCAAAGTTGGAGGTGTTTTGCCACTAATTCCCATTTTTCCTAGACTGAGTGCACTTGATGCTATTACTAGTGGAGTAGCAGGTGTAGCTAAGGCGGTAAACGATGCTAGCGCTTTCAAACAACAACTGGCAGAAGTTCAACGTCATAACAATGCAATGGAGGCTATTGCTCTAGGAAAATGTTCACACCTAAAGCCCTACAGAAAAGGATTAGGTCTTCAAATGAATGCTTACCGAAATGGACAGGGATTCCATCTAAGACCGGTGGCAAAATACTTCTGTGAAGCTACAAGGCAGAATACTTGTTGAGTCAGCTATTCTTAACCTTGATGATAGTCACGATTCTGATAGCCACTGGGTAACCCATAGAAAGATTGGCGATAGTCCCCTATACTCTAACAGTTTTGTTAATCTTCGGCCACCATCAGATCTAGTAGATTATGTAGGTGTTGGTAGCGTTATAAAGTGCAACAATGATAGATGTCAAGACTATGATAGTGCTGAATGTGGACATTTGTGTCTAAAATTTCTATGTAGGCAACTTCATATAAAAAATAAACACTGTCTATATAAGATTGCGTGATGAGCAGACTGAATTCAGTATAGTGAAGCACACCATTATGAAGTGCGATCCGCTAGCACCCCCACAACAGAATTTCAGTATTTTATTTATGCCATAATTTTGGGCTTTTTTTTGGCACCGCACAGTGGGCCAGGAGACCCGGTTTCGTGGCCAAAAGGCGGAAAACATATAGTCCGGGAGCTGGGTATGTTCCCGTATGCATTCAAGAGGAAAACGGTAAAAACTAGTTAATCTTATGTATTTTTACCCGCTGAATCCAATGGTACCGGTTAATTTTACGAGAAGTGGATAGGTTTTGTTTAAAACGCAATTGTTTAAACAAATAGGAAAAAATGGTTTTTCTTTACGGGACAATTTTTTTTAGTAAATATGGACAATTATAAGCATAAAAGTTCTCTTGCAACTTTTTTGTTAAATGCATATTTACAAAGTTATAAATTTTCAAAGTTCAAAATTTGACGTTTTTTGCAAACTTTGAGTATCGATTATTCTTGACCTATTGAATATTTTTCGATAATTGAAGAAGCAACTTGTTCTTTGAAAGCTCCTCTACCTATTCATTGTACGCAACATTGGATTAATCAGTCGGAAGCCTAGTTATCGCAATTTACAAGTAGCGCCTTTTGTGCGCGCGACAGTGCGTTTGGCGCTTATGGCCGGCGCGCGGCGAG
>NC_046664.1:124116461-124143228 GCF_010883055.1 Belonocnema kinseyi | reverse complement strand
TACAAAAAAGATCGAAAAAAGGTTCACTTCATGATCTCCTTGATGTCTTGAGGTTCTATTTAGTATACGATCTGCAGCGTTTCTATTTTCAACGTTCTCATGATTTCTCGAGAATGAAATGTCGTATTCTTTGCATGCTGCGTCTAAAGGATTAATACCAGGATCATCTCTAGCCAGTCGTTTAGCTAGCTTCGTACCTGGACCACAGTATTGGTAACCAGGTAAGTGCAACTCAAACGGCAAGTTGTTGATGACTTTGTTGACTAATCCTTTACCTTGATGATGATGGCGTGACACTTTATGGTGCACAATCATTCCACACTGAAGCAAAAGCTATATAAAGGCTGAGTTTATAGCTTTCAGAACACTTGAGGCTGAGATGCGGTTCGAGACTCAACCCGCTAAACTTCCGGTTGACAACTTCGACACCATAGTCCAATCAGAAGAAGAAGATGAAACGTCATGGTAGAAACAGACAGTATTCCTGCAGTGTTTTGTGGACCATAAAACTGTGGCAAGACAAATACACTACTTACCCTAATCCCAAACCTGAACGAATTAAAATTTGAGAATGTCTATCTCTACTCAAAATCCCTTAAACAACCAAAGTACAAATTCTGTAAACGTGTATTGAAAAATGTGAAAGGTCTTGAATATTTTTCCTTCAATGAGCAGGAACAAGTAATAGAACCAAGTGATGCTGAACAAAATTCTATAATTGTATTGGTAACGTAGTCTGTGAGAAACAGGATAACATTAGAGCCTTTTTCTCTATGGGTAGTCACACAGATGTTAACCGTTTTTACTTACGTCAAACTTACGCTCGAATTCCTATACATCTAGTTTAAGATAATGTCAATCTGTTGAAACTTTTGAAACAGGATGAAAGCAACTTGAGACATGTTTATGTTGATCATATCAACACTGATATGAGTTCTTCTCAATTTCGAGACTTATTTTCAGCATGTTAGAATACTGACAAGTGTGGATTTGTTGTAATTAATAAGGATAGCGAACTCAACAAGGAAAAATGCATAAAAGGATTTGACTGTTTGATCTATTTATAAATACAAGCTCTGTAGTGGAAATTACATCATTATATATTCATACATCAACACGTCAAGATGTCAAAAATTCACAAAGAGAAGGAGGTGCTCCGTCAAATCGCAAAGGCTAGTGAGGCGATTCGACGTAAACATGGAATGCTCAAAGTGGGTAGAGAAGCCACTGAAAAGATAATAAGTGAAACATTCAAGTCAATAACCATGCCACTGCAGGAACTAGTTGACATATTTAGTCCTTTAACTAAGAAAGAAGATAAGCAACAAGAGCCTGTAACAGAAAAACATGAAGAGGAGGATGGGGAGAAGGATGATAACGCTTTCTTCATGACGGCTGATGCTGAAGAAGATCAAGATACAACTATGCTTGAAGAAGATGCTACAGCCCAGGTTGTTCACTAGGGTAGCTGAAAAACACTTTTTTATTTTAGAGGGCAACGAGCCTATCAATTTCATTCCAAATCGAAGAAAAGTAATTCCCTAATTTTTTATTCGTTCATTTTTCGATTTAAACAGGTGCCGGTTTTGACTTGAAGTTTCCCCTGTGAAATGCATGAGAAAAAATCACTTTTTTGAGTTTTTGAAATAATTTTTTAGGGTTTCAAAAAATGTGAAAGGAATGTATGGGGGCCGTTAGAGAATTATTCAACGAAGAATTTTATCTATCAGACATATGGGTTCGAAACCCTTAACACACCCCCACAAGTATCTGAAAACAACCCTTAGAACAAAAAATGTCAATATTTCATGAAATCGACCTTTTGAGCACTATGTTCTCGTATTTTTTCACTTAAAAGTATTACTATTAGTCTAGTGGAATATTTTTCATCAGTAGATAATTAATTATTAATTATTTAAACAAATGGCACTTGTTTAAATTTCTGGTTTAAACATTTGTTTTTCCCTCCCTTAAAATTATTACTATTATTCTAGGGGAATATTTAATAACATTGGTTAATTAATTTATAATTGTTCAAAGAAATTCTTATTTTTTAAATAATGAACAATTAATGAACAAATGTTAGTCAATATTCCACTAGACTAGTAGCAATAATTTTTAGGGGGAAAAACGAATTTTCAAGAAAGAAAAGATTTTAAACAAATTCTATTTGTTGAAATAATTATAAATTGATTAACCAATGATAGTAAATATTCCATTAGACCAATATTAATAATTTTAAGCGAGAAAGACAAGAATACAGTGTTAAAAAGGTAGATTTCATTAAGAATTGACATTCTTTGTTTTAAGGGTAGTTTTCAGGTACTCGTAGAGGTGTCGTAAGGGTGTCAAACCCATATGTCTGATGGATTAAATTCTTCGTTGGATAATTCTCTACAGGCCCCCATACTTACCTTTCACATTTTTTAAGCCCTAAAAGATTATTCTAAAAACTCAAAAAAGTGATTTTTACCCATGCATTTTACGTGGGAAACTTCAAGTCAAAACCGACACCTGTTAAATTCGAAAAATGAAAAAATAAAAAATTAGAGAATTTCTTTTTTCGGATTTAGAAAGAAACTGAGAGGTTCGTTTCCCTCTAGCCATGCAACAAAAATTTACCATGCATTTTGCACCACCCTATTGTTCATAGTTATGAGAATTTGACCAATAAGTTTTTCAAAATGCTACAAAAAATAAACACCAGTATCTATATATGGTTTATGGTGTGCGTAAGCTTAGTGAGGGCAGCCTTATGATTGATGATAAACCTGTAAGGTTTAAGGGACAATATATTAAATTTGATGGTAATCAGTATCTGAAAACAGTTGGCCTGCTTTAACTGCTGTTTAGAAAATCTCCCGAAGATTCATCTATAAGTAATGATGATCTGAACAATGACAAGGAAATATTGATTGCTACAAATGCAAATAAGAAGCGGTACAGCCTAACTGAACCTAACTAGAGGAGATATCAAGTACAAAAACTTTATGCAAAAATGTTTAATGTATCTCGCAGACGATCCTCAACTAGTGGAGGTTTCCTACCGCAGTATATGTTAGCAGGAAAAAATGTAAAGACTGACCACGTCTACTGGGATGATCCTAACGGACTAGTTGATTGTCTTCGTCTACTCCTAGTTTCTCAGAGAGCAGGCAACACGAGTCAAAACAATGAAATCATATCAATCATTGAGGAACTACGGGAAAATAAAATTATATATTAGGAGTGTACTCATAACTCTATCGTCAGTATCACGATGAGTATTGACATGTTTGGACCAGCTCACTGCATTGACGTTAGTTCACTACTACGATCATGTGAAGCGTGGAGTGCAGATGGCGCTGGGAGTCTTTCCAGCCTAAGGTCCTTATTCCAGCCTATGTTTATATGGCAAGAATAAGAAAGACCGTGGTGCAAAATTAATTTGATCGATGATTTTCGCAATGAAAATCGGTTTTCTGTCTTACAAGTCGAAGTGTAAGGATTAAGAAATATTATTGATATTAAATTTAGAAATAAAATAAGTCAAATGAGTGAAAATCGGTGTATTGACCCTGAATGTAAGTCAGGTTATGACAGACACTCTGAGAACTTTAATTTCTTCTACGTACCAAGGGGGGAAGAAAATCTAAAGGCTTGAAAAATATCCATAATGAGGAAAAGTTTCATAATGAAACCCGGACATGGCGTGTGCAAGAGTTATTTTTTAAACAACATATTTTGTGACAGCGAAAAACGTTTGCAGAGGATGAAGTCACTGCCTTCTGTGAGTAGCAAGTATAAATATAAAATAATTATATTTAAAATCATTGATTGTTGATTAATTGTTATCGAATAATAATATTACTGTTTATATGTATAATAATTGGCATTTAATGTTTACATATTTTTGTTTGAGCTATTTGTGAGATATAAAATATAGGTAATACCGCACGGCACGGCAGTGTCGGTTCCACCGTTTTTTTATCTTGATAAAGTGTCAAAATTAATTACATTTTAAAATAATAAAAGGATTTATTAATTAAAATAATAATTTAATGTGAACAAATAAATGAAGAAATTATCATGTATACCTTTTATCCAAAACTAAAACGAAATCTGTGTTTAAGAAATTCTTTTCTTGAAATATAAAAAATAAAGTAAGCACTGTACTTTAATAAAAAATATCGAACATTTTCCTTAAACTATAATAATATTGCAGTTAAAAAAATTGTATACATATTAAAAATGAAATAAGAAATATGTATTTTAATAAAAAATGTCGAAAATTTCCTCTTAAACTATAACGATATCCTAAATTAAAAAATTGTATATATATTAAAAATGAAATAAGAACTATGTATTTTAATAAAAAATGTCGAAAATTTCCTCTTAAACTGTAACGATGTCCTAAATTGAAAAAATTGTATAAATATTACAAATTAAATAAGAAACAGGTATTTTACTGAAAATATCGAACATATTTTCTTAAAATAGAACCATATCGTTATTATTGGAAGTTCTTTCATAGAATTAGAAATAAAAACATTTAAATGAGAACTATGTAATTCATTAAAAAATATCGGACATTTTATCTGAAACTGGAATGATACCTTTATTGAAAAATTATTTTCTATTAATATAAAAAATTATTTGTGAACTAGGTAATGTAATACAAATTATCGAACATTTTACCTTCAACTGGAAAGATGTATTCATTCGAAACAAATGATCATAGAAATATTAAAAATTAAATAAGAACAATGTATTTTAATCAAAAATATCAAAGATTTGATCTTAAATGTAAACGATATCTTTATTTTAAAAAAATTATCGTAGAAATATAAAAACTTAAAAAAGAACTATGTTATTTAATAAAAATATACGCGTTATTTGATCTTAAACTGGAACGATATCTTTATTTAAAAAAAAAATATAGCAGAAATTAAAAAAATTAAATAAGGACTGTGTATTTTAATAAAAAATATTAAAAATTTTATCTTAAAATTGAACGATTGTTTTAATTAATTTATAATTTTATAATTTACATGAAACAGTATGGCAGTTGGGATAACTGTTTCGATCTTATCATTATCGACTTCATTTCAAATAAAACATTCAAATATCCCTGTGCTGAACCCAGCTGCGACGCTCTTGTGTAAGCCATCAAGAGTTATTTATCGCTTAAAATGAGACAGTCCGCTGAAGAAAGCAAAATTAAAATTTAAAGGTAAAAAATTATTTTAGAAAAACTTAGCTGAGTTTCTGAAGCTTAAACGGCCTAAAGTTTCAATAAGTGTAAATTTACTGTCGTAAATAAATTGCTTATTTGCACCAGCATATGACATTGCTCTTATTTAAATTTTCTTACCCATTAAATCAATTCCTCACCCCAATATAAAATTATAATATCTGTTATTTAATTTTTGACTTTAATTAGATTTTATATTTCACAACAGTAATTTTGTTTATGGAATATAATTTTACAATATTATTATTAAAAATTATGTCATCAGTTCACACTATTTTTGTTTGTTTCTTGAGTTGAAAAATAATTTCCTTCATGTTATGTTATGAATAGAACAATTTGTTATTACAATTAATATCAATTATGTTATTTTTTAACTAATTTTGCGTATGCTTGCCATGTTAAAACAGGCTGGAAATATCCCAATACGACGCGGTCGAATTAGGACTTGTACACCGCATCATACCAAAAGAGATGCGTGCAGTGTATCAAGTCACATCATCTATGCGAACAGACATTGACAATACAAATTTGATGATACGTATACTCGAAGATTCAATTAATGAGAAACTGAAAACCCTGCAGATTGACACCCAATAAGATTTGTCAGTCCGTAACACTGAACTCATTTCTGATTTGGACGAAAAATGGGCACTAGTCCCAGAACTAAATAAACCCACTAGAAATAATTATCCATGTCGTCGCGTTTGAATGCGTGGTATAGACGAGACGTGACAGGCAGTTTTGGTTGAAATGCTACCCTATGCTTATGATCTATGCTTGTGCAGGGTCGTATAACAAAAAACTTACACACTGTTGAAGGCTTAGAATTTTATAATGCATATTTTAAACAACTTATGCAATGATATGGCATCAATCTCTGCTTAACGCATGTTAGTCTGTTGAATAGATTATGTTACGAATCCAGTGACGTGCAAGTTAACTTTGTGCAATATTTAATTAACGCTAAGCTAACGTTAAACTAATGTCAAATTAATTCTATGCAATGTTAAATTAAAGTCGAAATAATGATAAAGTAGAGCTAAACTTTTAAGTGTATGCTTATCCTAATTATGTGTAAGGTTTTAATAAACAAAAGAAAGGAATTCATATACACATTGTTTTTTATTTAGATAAATCCTTATAACTATTATTCACAACTATTTACAAATAAAAAAAATTAACTTAACCTGCTATTCACAAAACATTCGACTATTTAGAAAAAGGTCCAACAGTTCATTGTCGCTTTCGGTTAAATTGTTGTCGTTATCGATTAAACTAATCTTATAGTGGCCCCATGCGAGTGTATCTGTATTGTTTCTTATTAAAAATCTCTTGCCATCGTATGGACTCAATGCTATTTTGTTCTGCTTAACTGTGGCCAAGCTGTGCAGTCTTGATCGAATAGCATACTGTGTTCTTGTTTCAATATCAAAATTTTGAAGACATTCCAGATAATCATAAAAACAGATACAAGCTACAAAATTCAGTAATAATTTTCCCAGAACATTCATCGTTCATGAGACCGAGTATTTTCTTGTTGGCTTGTGGCATTCTGAAAACATTGTCTCGAAGGTAGCCAGATGTGTCGAATTTGTGAACGTCCATCTTCGTGGCAGCGTAAATGTTGTTACATTGTATTCCGTAGATCAAACTGTCTGTGTCCGTGTACAATAGTTTACAATCGTTCCTATATATTTTGCACATTTAATCGTAGTGGAAGTCGTAGATGAGGATTTTGTACAAGTCCAGCACCTTAAGCCCTACATAGATGGGTTTATTGAACAAAAATTCTACTTTTCTCAACTCTAGTGCTACAAGACTTTCCCCGAAAATTGCACGACTGGAAATTTGATTTAGCTATGAGGGCTTCTGCTCCATACCAACCATGTTCCTTGAGCCATGCTCCCTGATTAAATTTAGGAACTCTGTGAATTTTAAGTAATACCAAAACATAAGTCAAAGCATGTTTAAGAGTGCGGTTGTCCCATTGCCCAACCATACATATTGTTTGCATCAAAATACATGATGAAGATTATCTCACGATTTTCGTTGAACACTGATATATATTTATTTTTAGCCGAAGCATGTCGATTGGAGCATTGACTCAGTTCACCCCTTTTGCATTGTTCAATTATCAACAGCATCTCAACGTCAGCGAGAAGTTCTAGCCCCAAATTTGTATGTTTGAGCATGGCATATCATATCAAGCCAGGAGTAGTGTAGTAATGCGCTGAACCAAGTCCAATAAGCCTCGAGACACTGTTCTCGGAAACTTTCAAAGACATCGGATAGCAGCAACACGTCAGTATTTATGTACAGTTTTACGTACTTGCCTAAAGTTGTGGTATCAAATTCTAATGCGCGTAATCTTGATTGGAAATTAAAAAATTATTAAACGTACTATAAAATGTTGCTTTTTGTGGTACTTGAGTTTCCTGAAGCTTCTCCCAAGAGTCCATGTGTTTATAGGGAAAAACACCTTTCCTCATGAGAAGTTGAACTTTTTCAGGCTCAAGATAAAAAAATACCGAATTCACCGTTTTATATTCTTCATGGTACGATGCTAACTTTTCTGATGACGAATCTATAAATCTTAATGAATCTATGAATCGGAACTTTATCTGAGTGTCTTGAATATATTTTGTGAATGATATTTATTTTTCCTTATTTAAAGCCAAAACCTTTACTTTTACATTAACCTGTGTTTGAATGTCGTGAATGACAAAGTGAGCTTCGTACCCACTCAAGTTGTGAAACACAACTGGTATGGAATATGCATCCTGGTAAGCAAGATTGCAGTGTTTATGCGCGGGGCCACGATACGCACCAGTGAGATGACAGTAGTCTCGAACCTTTTTCATTGCTGGATGTAGTGGTTTTTACAGATGTGACGCACTATCGCTTGCACAAAGTCTGCCTTTTGCTCTGTTGTTAGTGGTTTCATGGGTACAGGCGTGTTCAGTACATTTTCGCAATTGTTGGCAATCTCCAACAATTCAAGTGCAAAACACTTTGCCGTTTCCACATTCTCCGGGCAGCACTTGTAGAAGAACAGTGCATCGATGTATCTACACTTCAAGTAGAAGCCAGTATCACAAACTTCGTGTTTCTATAACACTTCTCTGTTTCATTTTTGAATTTAAGCGTCGTCAGCTGGTTTAAGGAGAAGAGATTCACAGTCAGCGCAAATAATAAATGGTAATCTTTCCTTGTATTGGAAGTTTTTAAATTCAATGATGTTCTGACCTGGTTATGGTAGCTCTACTTTGCAGTCATTCATCTTTTTGCAGTCATCAGTGTGGTGAACTAGCTATTCCATACTCCAAAAGTAGTGCAAGCAACGATCGCAGATGTATTTTCTTTCATGATTCTTAGACATTTGGTTCTTAACTAAGCGTAAAAGATCTTTTATCCAAACGTAGTGAAAGTTCAAAGATGGTTGTCTCATATTGTGATCATTGATATCTTCATCATCATTGCTATCCTCGTTGATATAATTGTCCTCTTCTTGAACACGAAGAAGGTTAACGTGTTGATCTTTCTTGAGTGAAGTTGAGTGAAGAGGAACGACTGAGATTTTTTGCTTTTCCTTAATGAGGCCATACACATTTACCGAAATATTGTTTTGTTTTTCAAATTTAGCCACATCCCCTCTTTAGTGGAGTCTCTTCGAAGGCTTCATGGCGTAAGTTTCGAAAACCGTTCCTTCTCTCTGATGCATGGAAACTACTAGAAGGCTGCATGATGCAATACTTGAAAACCATTTTTTCGATTGCATTGAATATAATAGAAACTTCTAGAACTTGACTTTCTAGAATTCAGACAAAAATAATATTTACAACTGACATTTTCTAGAAAATTTGGATAAAGTTCCAAATAGCTGGATTTTCCAATTCTCTATAAACTTCGTATACTTATGTATTTTGACGCGCTGATTACGAACATGATAGTTATAATAGACGACAAGTCGATTTTCATGGTAAAACCATGAAAAACCGACAAAATAATATTTTTATCATTTATCTAAGCCAATATGCAAAAGTTGGCAAGATATTTTAAACGAAAGTGATGGACCTTATCAAAATACATATTTTTTGTAACATACATTTTTTTGTAAGAGTGATAATTTTCGCGAAAATTAGTGATAATTGATTTTCATTTAAAAAACCTATAAAATCATGCCTTTTTGCATTCATCTAAGCCAATACGCACAATATCGCTGAATATTTTGACAAAAGTTATATAGCTTATCAAGTTACATATTTTTTGTTCCAAGCATTTTTATGATGCAATAAGCGACAAGTCTTTCTCTGCAGTCCGCGCTCATAGTACTTGCGGGCGTGTGTTTCTTGCGTGTATTCATTATTTTCGAGGTTTCCTTCTCCCAAGTCCTAATCGAGATAGATACAACATATAATACTTTCAATATAAGTATGATTCTCCAAAAATAAAAAATAAACACGTTAGTGGTTGCGACAGATCAAACTCATTGCATCTGAACTATTTTGCTCAAAACACAAGAAGATGACTCCTTTAGGATCTGAAATAACTTGTAGCCTGATTCCGCAGTTTCCAGATTTCTGCAACGGCCTGTATATTTATTTCATACTGCTTTGCTGTAGGGCTCAATTTTGAACAAGCGATCCGGGAAAGCTTCATGGTTGCTCTTGACAGTAAATTCGAAGAGGAAGGTCACATCGGAGGTGTCGGTAAAGTAGTCGAAATAGATGAGTGCAAGATTGGCCGTCGAAAATACGAGCGAGGACGTGCAGTGCAATGATCATGGATGCTTGGAATGGTCCACAGGGGACATCCCTATAGCTATCGGTTGGAAATCTGTCCCGAAAATAATAGAGATCAGGCTTTTTTAATAGAATTTATAAAAAAGCACGCAGGGGAAGGGACGGAGATCCACACTGATTGCTGGAAGGTTTATATTAATCTCGAAGATCATGGTTTAATCCACACAACTGTGAATCATTTCGAGGAGTTCGTGAATCACGATACCGCAGCGCACACTTACAACGTCGAGTCCTATTGGCGGTGGATGTGACGCTTTCGCTTACGAGGAGGATTGCACAAGAGTAATCTCGCAGACCATCTTTGTGAATTTCTGTGGCGACGGCGGCTGAGAAAAATAGGTGTTGATCCGTTTAAGGAACTAATCGCGAATGTTGAAGTCTGTTATCCTAGCAATTCAATTTAAGCAGCATTTTTAATTAAAATAAATTCAAATGTATTATATAATAATAAAATCATAAAAATAAAATAATAAATGAGATCAATAAGTAAAATTACCAAATATAAACAAAAGACAAAAAATATGCTTTTCAAAGTACTCCAACCTTCCTGCGATAGGGATTTGACCAACAATATTTCTTTGGCCAGTGACAGGGGTGCCTTCCTGACCCCCACGGGACATGAAAAAGGGGTAGGGGTTTGAACAGAATTTTTGTTCTGACCAGTCACAGAAGTGCCTTCCCGCCCCCACACACAGGACCTCGAAAAGGGGTAGTGATATGACCAAAATTATTTCTGTGACCAGTCACAGAGGTGCTTTTCCGCCACCATGGGACCTGGAAAAGGGGTAGGCGTTTGACGAACATGATTTCTGTGACCAGTCAGAGGGGTGCCTTCCCGTTCCCGCGGGACCTGGAAAAGGGGTAGGAGTTGGACCAATATTATGTATGTGACCAGTCACAGGGGTGCCTTTCCGCTCCCCACGAGAAGATGGAAATGGGTAGAAGAAAATACTAGGGATTTGCCCAGATTTATTTATGTAATTAGTCACAGAGGTGCCTAATCACTCTTGTCGCCACTTAGGGCCTGTTGCCATGGTAATGCACGGCACGAAATAGTTGATCGTTAGATGTATCGCCAATTATCTCGGAAACTATCACTCGTGGAAAAAATGTCGAAACTTCGACTGAATTGGGGATGTTGACTATAAAAGTTGCGTTAGGTGCTTACACTTTCAGTCTGGTGAAATTAAAAGTAGAAGTAAAAAAATTTTTAATGAAATGTGAAAGTGGAAAACCATGCCTTTGGAGAAGAAGGATCTTAAAGCAGTTTACGCAATTGTACGTATGGAAGAACCTGCACCTGTGAACCCGCTGTCTGTCCTCACTTTGAAGAAGGAGTATGTTCTTGCTAAAAATTTGTAAAGTTAACACCAAGTATGATGTAAAGATTATGGTTGAAATAGAAGAACAGTTTGTAGTCTTTCTATCCGATTCATTCCGATTTTGGAGGATTCTGCCCACGAGGCAACATTTCAGAAGATGGAAGAAGCAGTCTTAAATAAAAACCTATATTTTTATTACTTGGGTGGACCCTAAAATCAATTTGAATTCAAATATATCACTGACTGTACTTTCATTTTACATATACTGTAAAGATTTATGAACAATATACACACTAAAAGCTAAATCAAATAAACTGTGTATTTCAATTAAATTACTATACTTTAATTTTATTTCGATTTGAATTATGGATGAGCGATTTAAATTTTCGCGCGCTTCCCGCATTGCTATAAGTACACCTCTGACCAACTTGAACGATGAAATCTTATGCCAGCGATAAGTTGCAAACTTCTTTCAACAATGGAGCTCAAAGACAGCGATGAATTGCTTTTCATAGTTTGACCGGTGCTGGCAGAAATCTTATGAGAGTAACAGAGATAGAGAAGGAAAAATTTGAAGAAGAGTTCTTTGTATCTCTTTTACTTTTATTTTTTTTTCACACACACATTAATGATTTGAAAAAAGCAATTTTTTTCTTAATTTAATTTAATTTTATTAAAAATTATAAAATGTTACTCATTTTTATTTTATTTCATTAACAAAAAATCATGAGATTTTTGTTTAATGCGGTTTTATATTTTCCTTATATGATGATATTTTCAGCAGGCCGTTCTCTTACGCACTGTTGGATCCGCCGCTGCCATTCACACCACTAGAGGAGGAGATGGTAGTGGTAGTACCGTCTGCGTTGAAACCTGAAAAAGAAGAAAAGGGAATATATTATTTTAAATTTTATACATTATATTGTATATAATTAAAAATTTGTCATAAGGATAACCGCAGGATTTCGCCGGGGGCGGGTGCTAATCTGAAAAATTGCACCCGCTTTCAGCTAAATCGCGGTAAAATTTCAGCCACAACCACGTCTCACAACCGTGAGATAGGTGGTTGCAGTCTGTAAAGGAATCAATACGACGATCCAGCAAAAGCCTCGTGCCCCCTAGGAACATGGAGTGACACAAGGACAACCGCCTTCTTCATTTTTCCCACAAGTGTTCTAGTATATTGTTATCACACAGGGATGCTTTTTAGGTTACTGGCAAGTGAAAGCTTGGCACCTCCAAGAGCGCCGATAATAAGGACGATCAGTTTAACAGAATAATCCGGGTACAATCGTTACAACTCCCTTATAAGGTCTCGATACCTCTCTTTCTTTTCATGCTCCTTGGCTATGATGTTTTTGTCAGCTGGTGCCGAAAATTCGATAACGAACATGGTTCGCTTCTCGAAGTCAAGAAGAACAATGTCAGGCCTCGAGTGAGCAACAGAAACAATTGTCGAGAATATAAAATTCCAGTATATGCGGCACTTCCTATCCTCGACAATTGACTCAATTTTCCTAGGAGCATTTAGAGGAGCGATATTAAGGTGAATGCCGTAGGAGTGACAGAGATGGTAATAAAGCACTCTTAGTGCCGCATTGTGCCTTTGAATGTAGGTCGTTCCTGCGTGTGTTGGATAACTAGATAGTATGTGAGCTAAATGCTCGGGGTGTGCATGGCACGCTCTGTAGCTACCATCGGGAATGTCTTGGATCAAAATGTGGCGACGGTATGTTAAGGTGGAAATGACACCGTCTTGGCATGCAAAAATGAAACCCTCTGTACCAGACTTCAATCCGGGCGATTTAAGGAAAGCAAACGTTAGCTCACAAGACATTGACTGATCCTTCACATTTCTGTGGAAGATACCGTGCATCCTCTTATCGAGGAGCTGTTCACGAAAGTTTTTCTCTTGTGCTTTCTTAATCCGGGCTTTCAGTAGTGAGTACTCGAGATAGATAAGATTTGATGCATTTTGCTCAACCCTTATACTGAAGTCAAGTCCGAGTGTTTCAGCAGCTTCCTCCGCTGCTTTGTACAGAAATGCTCCTTTGCCCACTTCTTCGTGATTCCTGACCATTTAAAGAAGAGGGTCTCTTCCATTTGCAACTCTATGTGCTGTACCCAGAATAATCCTGTTGTGAAGACATTCAAGACTCAACATTCCGCGACCCCCTTGACGGCATGAGATGTACAGTCGCGGAACGGAAGACTTAAGATGCATGCTTTTGTTCATGTGCTTAACCTTTCTTGTCCCGATATTAAGAGATCTGAGCTCGTTCTTCGTCCATGGAACTACTCCAAATGAATAGAGTAGTACCGGGACGGCGAGCATGTTCGTTGCAGATACTTTGTTCCTCGCTGACAGTTCGGAAGAACAAATCTGCCGGATGAGACGATTATATCTGCTTCGGAGATTATCCTTTATAGATTTCACATCCTAAATGCGGCTCTGCGACACGCCCAGGTATGTATAAGTCTCTTCAGTGCAAAGTTCTCGTATAGCGCTTCTATCAACGAGCTCAGGATCTTCAGGGATGCCATTAAGTTTTCCTCGCTTCAAATAAACCTTGGCGCATTTTTCTAACCCAAATTCCATTCCAATTTCCTTAGTATATCGTTCGACAATCCCGAGAGCTAGATGCAGTTGCTCTCTGTTTTTAGCATAGATCTTAAGATCGTTCACGTAAAATACATGAGTGACCTTGTAATTTCGATCTGCAGGTTTGCCGCAAAAGTACCCGTCGGAATGGCGAATTGCTAGAGATAGTCGAAATAATTTGAGGCGAAAGAGCAGTAGGCTCATGGTGTCGCCCTGAAAGACACCAGTCTGAAAATTGACCTTGTTAGTTGTCACACGATTTTTTCCAGATAAGATAGTAAATCTGGTTTTCCAAAGCGGCATCAATCTCTCTATACACCTCACGATTTGCGGATGAACCTTTAAGCTTTGCAAAAGACACATGATAAATCTATGGGATGTCGAATCTAAAGCTTTCCGGTAATCAATCCAGGCATTTAATAGGTCAAGCTGGTAGTATGCTGCATCTTTGCAGACACATCTATTCATAAGCAGGTTGAGGTGGGAATACGGGACAAATACTGATAGGTTGAAGGAAACTTTTTTCACCAAAAGTTCTTGATACCATCTGGTCGTGGAGCGGCATAGTTCGTCATCCCTCTTAATACTTTTTTCACCTCCTCGGCACTGATGGGTGGGCATTCTTCATCAGGTGTTATAAGGGCATCACAAAGCTCCTTGAAGCTATTTATGTTATCTGAGTCTTCGTCCAGTCTGTGCTTCACTTCGTAGACTTGTCGCCCAAATACTTCGACCTCCTCTGGTTTATGCATGTGGTCGACAGTAACTGGAGGGTCTTGGAAGAGTCGAGATGGGTCAGACAGAAACTGTTGATTTTCTCTGACCCACCTCTCTCTCCGTTCTAGACTTCTCTTAGCGTCAGATATTTTCCGTATTCTCTGAACAATTTGCTGTCTCGTGGTCAGCAGTTTTGACTTGTTAAGTTTGTGATAAGGGTCCGGAGTTTGTGCGCAAACTTTCAAACCTTGGCGGTAAAATTCTTGCCAGATGTGATGTAGTCAATCACACACTGAATGCGGGACACTTGTCTTGCCCAGCCTATATTTTTGGCGAGTTGATGCATATGTCTGTTGGTCTTATGATCAACCGTTGGTTTTGTTTTAGGGTTCGCATTGGCCAAAGCTCTCGCTGCATTATACACACAACAATTGGCAGTTCAGCGGTCGAATTCTTCGGAAAAATATCCACAAAGCTCGTCATCCATTTCAGCCGGATCTTTAGGCTTGAGAGAAACCTGGGTGTTGATGTTTCACCGGGCCATAAAGCATCGCTCGTCCTCTATGGGATGCCTGCCCGCGTTTGGTCTTAGTGTCGCCTCTGTTTCTCTGTTGCCGGACGGAGGAACTAAATCGCGACTTGCTAAAGTGCTACGATGTGAGTGTGGCCCCTGAACGGGGTTACATTTCACGACTGCATGCACTGTGGTGCGAGAAACACCCGGAGCTATCGCACTTTTCGCATCAACGTCTGCGAAATCATGTCGAAGTACTCCAAAAACGGTGCTATAAAAGCGGAACGCCTACTCTACCACAGCCAGAACAAGCCGGCAACAAAGAAAGAGAGGCGACACTAAGACCAAACGCGAGCAGGCATCCCATAGAGGAAGAGCGATGCTTTATGACCCGGTGAAACATCAACAACCAGGTTTCTCTCAAGCCTAAAGGTCTGGCTAAAATGGGTGACGAGCTTTGTGGACATTTTTCCAAAGAATCCGAACTCTGGGCTACTAATCGTTGTGTTATAATGCAGCAAAAGCTTTGGCTGATGCGAATCGTGGAACAAAACGAACGGTTGATCATAAGACCAAAAGACGGATGCATCAACACGCTATAATTAGAATGTGTTCACAAAAATTCTAGGGATGTGGTTTATTTGGGAACTTTTTCTTAAATATTTGTTTTCGAAATCTTTTTTATTCGTTGAAATCATTGAATTATTTGAAATCTATAATTAGTGAAAAAAATCTTCTAAAATATTTTAAAACCTTTTCAAATCTTTTAAATATTTTAAAATCTTTGAAATTCGGTGTACTGTAACCTTTCCAAAATCTTTGAAACCATTTACATCTTTTAAAAGTTTAAAAATCTTTGTGAAATTGTTATGTAATATTTAAAATCTGATATACACGCGTTTATAAAATGTTCAAAATCCTTTTAAATATTTAAAAATTTTTGAAACATTTTGAAATCTTTAGTAATTTTTTGTAATATGGTGTAACTCAAAACCCGAGTGGTGTAACGCTTGAAAATTCCGTTATATACCCATGAAGCTGAGTTAATATTGAAGACTCCAGCTAATAATTTTTATAATTTTTAAGTCAAATATCACAAAAGATGTATCCATATATAATTCAATAAGTAAAACAACAGATTTTATCATTATATAATTACGTACAACCTGCAGATATTCACTTTATTTAATTAATTAAGTTCGAAGTACAAAACGATTTTGACACTTGTCAAACGTCAAATATTACTCTCGTACCGTTACATTAGTAAAAATCAACTCTAATTTTTAAGAATGTACTTAATGTACGCCCCGAATGTGTTTGGGAACAATTTCAATGTTGTGTTACATTTTTTTAATTCAAAACTAATTATTTATTTGAAATGCGTGGTGAATCCTGGGGAACATAACCTTTTTAAGAATTAGGTTATACCTATATTTTGCGCACGTCTTCTAAATTTCAAAGCCTTTGACCAATCAGCACAAGATCTCGAGCGCGGGTGCTTTGGAAATCGAATTAAAATCGCCTATATAGTGCTTTTTTGCATTACACAAATGCATAACTTAACTATACTTAACATACATACTTACTTAACTATGAATACATAGTAAACGTAAAATGTACCTCTTTCAATACTTTTGAATTGCTGCAGAAACTGTGGCTGCAGCAGCAGTGATGGTTTTGCGGCTGAAACAAAATTTCAAAACTTTAACAAGCTTCACTACTGATTCATGGAGATCATAACGTTTAAGGGGGGTTGTAATCGGCCCTAATTTTGGAACTCACAATGTCGGGAGAACGGTGTGGCACATACCTGCCATTGAGTCTAAACTAACTAGCCCTGATAATAGTTCAATGTTTGAGGGGTAAAGAAAAGGAACCTTTCAAGAAACCTCACAATTAAATATGTTTCCTACAAATGATACTACATGATAACACCATCGAAATATAGTTCTGGAGCTGGTTGCGGCTCTCGGAAGTGAACCAGGGAATAGAAAGGGAGGACAAATCCAGAAAGTCGACTTGTCCTTTTCTATCGATGGCCAGTTCATCTTTTTCTAATGAAAGCAGATGGAATATGAGTAGAACCAATTGCCCTCCTTAGAAACGGACAGGTCCACTTTCTCGATTTTTTCTATCTTTCTATTCCCTGGTATATTTCCGACAGCCGCAGCCAGCGGTCCAGTACTATATGTCGATGGATAACACTGACTGCCATATGTACATTCTTGAAAAGTGTATCGGTTATAAAACATATTTTAGATGGTGATAGCTGACATATATATAAGCACTTCTCTTCACTACACAATGATACCACACTGCACTTTCTTCCATGCTAGGGCTTCCGTTCGCTGCAGCGCAACCTCACATTTATGTGCTGCAACAGGGCATTTTCCAGTACTAACGTAATGGAAAGATTTTCTTTCCATGTACGTTAAACGGTATTCTTTTAATTTAATTAAATTATGATTTTGAAAAGGTATTATATCTTTCTAAATATTTAATTTTATTTCACTTTTTAGTTGAAAGAATTTGCAAAATAAATATTAAAAAGGTATTCCTTATAATAGCTAAATATATAAGTAATATTTTTTTAAGTATTTAACGATACTAAAAGGGTGAAAAATCAATTGCGCATGTCATAGAGAATTCGATGCACGTTTGTACAACTGACATATGCAATTGATTTTTATACTTATTTTCTAAAAAGCTATTACTTGTAATAGTTAAATGAATAATTATAAATAATATTTTTTTACATATATTTAACGTTACTGAAAAGGGGGGATGGGAGTGGATTGAAAAAAATCATTTGCACATGTCTTGGAAAATATTAATGGCATCGCAATGATGTCATCTGCCGGTGACAGCTTGAACTACATATCTGGTAAAAACAGTAGCGCCATCTGTCAATTACAGCTTGAACTACATAGCTGGTAAAACAGTTGCGCCATCTGCCAGCGACATATTGAATTACATAGCTGGTAAAACAGTGTCTCCATTTGTCGGTTACATCTTAAACAATGTAGCTGGTAAAGAGAAGCGCCATCTGTCAGCGACAGCTTAAACTGCATAGCTGATGAAACAGTGGCGCCATCTGTCGGCTCAGTCATGGATCCGTCGTGGTGATCTACCGAAGCGACCGAGAATTTACCGACTGCTTAGGACTCACTAGTGGCGCCATCTTTCTATGAAAGCTAAAACTACGTTGTAGTCTTGCCGAACTCTCCAAGCTATACTACTCTCATTGCATGGAATTTTAGCTACATACCTACATACATACATACATACATACATACATCATACATACATACATACATACATACATACATACATACATACATACATACATACATACATACATACATACATACATACATACATACATACATACATACATACATACATACATACATCAAAACTCATACCGCTGACATTAATGGAATAGGTATGAACTTTTTCCAGCAGCTTTATGTGACAGCTGTAGGTACTATTTCTTTACAAGAGAATCGGCTTCTTTAACGAAATAAAATTTAATTGCTCTACAGAAATTGACAGATGAAGGTATTTGGTTGAACCAAATAATATTTCTATCTGCTTTTAATTGAAGAGGGACGAAGGAAGAAGCACCGTCCATATCCCACTTCCCAAAGAACACTAGTTTTTTACCAAAAATATTAACGTGATCATCTTTTTCCAATTGCTACAAGATTCGCCTAACTGTATGACCTAATAAACTAAAACCTAATAAAATGCTCATAAACTCGATGTTTCTATATGTTAACTGTTTCCTGGATATTGTGCTTTTTTCGCTTCGGATATCTTCAGAAACGGAGGATACGAATCATTGCCGCTTAATTCTTGATTGAACGTCCTAAGCCTTTGGTATTCCCTCTTTGACAGACCTAAATCCACATACATCGCCAAGATTTTCTGTAATGTACTCTCGTCTTCATCTTCTTTATGAAACTGCTGCATTCTAGATTCGCTATCGGACTCATTTTTGACCAATGGAAGTGCTTTGGCTCATTCTTCCTTGCTGTAATTTGAAGAAAGTTATTGGACCCGCCTTTTTTTCGTCTTTTCCGAAACATATTCATGGTCAGTTACACCTGCCGCCCCGTACCCTACTGTTATTTTTGGGACTTCTATAGCCCACTGCATTGCGCCCTAAATGCGCTCGCAAACGCCACCGATAACAAATTTTGCGTTTTTTGACAAATCAAAATTTTTAATCACATGATCTTGAAAATCTTCAAATGCGCTCATATGCGCTATAAAGAAAACATTTAGCGCCACATTGATCACCGAGTTATCAGCGATCAAAATGAGGGGGGGGGGGGCTGGCTTCATTTTTCTAAACTCATAAAATTTTCTCAAATCCATCAAACCTATCTTTCATTACTTCAAATTCTCGCAAATACGATAACACTAAACATTTTTTCGCTAGCTAATTAACAAAGATATAAATTTGGGGAGGGGGAGGCAGTGTAATGCAGGTATTAAATCTACAACAGTGATGTGTAATATAAAGTTACAGGCATGGATTTATTCGTCTTTAAATGCGCTCATATGTAGCATACAACTTTTTTGGAAAATTTTAAAAATTGCCCAAGATATAAAGGTAACAAAATTGTAGGAAGTAATGACCAAAAAAATAAAAAGTTTGTAATCCGCATTGATGAAGTGACTTTCCTGTGGTTTTTCGAATGCGCTCATATTCGCTACTTTCAAAATGAACAAAAAAACAATAATCAACCTCCTCATTATCACTTTTTACCGATGCACTATCCAATGATTTCTCCAAATAATCTAAATTGCACTATACAATTTGATTAAGAGCTTTTCGCATATAAATTCAAATCCGCTCATATGCGGTACTTCCGAAATGAACAAAAAACCATAATCAACTCCCTTACTACCACGTGTTACGATTCACTATCTAATGATATCTTCAAATAAATAATCCCTATACAATTGTATAGTGTAATTTAGGTTATTTGGAGATAGCTTTGGACAGCAGATCGTAACAAGTTGTAATGAGGGGGTTGATTATGGTTTTTTGTTTATTTTGACAGTAGCGCATATGAGCCCATTCGAATCCCCATAGAAAACTCACTTATCAATGCGGATTAAAAAGTTTTTATTTTGTTTGTCATCACTTCGTTAAAATTTTGTTACTGCCGTATTTTAGGCAATTATCAAAATTTGGAAACAAAAGTTATGGCGCATATGAGCGCATTTGAAGACGAATGAATCTATGTCCGCAACATTATATTGCACATTACTGTTAAGGATTTAACACTTGCGTGACCCTGCCCCCCCCCCAAATATGATATCATTGTTATTTTACTAGCGCAAAATTTGTAAGTGGTGACGCATTTGAGCACATTCAAAGTTATGCAAGAGAGGTATGATGAATTTGAAAAAATTTTATTAGTTTAGAAAAATGACACCAGCCCCCACCCCTATTTTGTGGCGCAAAAATTGTTATCAGTGGCGGATTCGAGCGTATTTAGGGCGCAATTCAATGGGCTATAGAAAACCCGAAAATTAAGAGTAGGCGGGGCTGGTGTAACTGACCTCCATATTCAAATGATGATCGTGGTCTTCCTCTTTGTACAAGGTTAGTCAAACCTTTTTTTTTTGTTTGATAGGTGACAAGAAAAAGGTACCTTGAACTATGCTTCTAAGAATTCAGCATACTTTTGAACAAAAAATTCTTTCTTCCTTCAGACACGTTTCCATTTTCTATTATACAAAGGCAAAAAAGTGTCAACCAATTTTGTTCTTATAACCATTAACTGACTTTCATCAAAAGACGACGCAGCCTTAATATTATCTAAAATCAAATATACTTTGTTACATTTTGATTGTAAATCACTATTCCAAATGATGCCACATTAGTGCTGATTTTTCATTCTGTATTCTATGTTAAAAGATACTTCGAAGGTTTTTCTCAATATCTCCGTTGAAAGACGTAGTCTATTTATGAACGCCTTCCTTGAAAGAATATTAAACAAATGAATCAAACATATCGAGAAACGACTTGAAGTTGGAGCTGCAACTTGAAGTCATTGTTGATTTGTTTTACTGCAGAAATGCACAAATTCGGAAAGATTTCCGCAAGAAGGAAGGAAGAAAAGGAAATGGAAAAATCACGAAAGGACCGTATTGAGATACAAATGAGATCTGAACTGGGTTTAGCAGTTGATTTGGTGAAACAGGGTTATGGAACAACAGATACCGGAAATGTTTCCTGTTCCTTTTCGGAAATGGCTAAATCAATTGCTAAAATAACCGGTTAGGATCAGATCTGATCTCCAGATTCCACGATACTTTATAAGTCATAACGCGCGGAATAATAGTTAATTGTGCAAAAATAAAAACTGTTTGAAAATCGCTGAGCTTTGTATAAATCTTTATCCTTGGTATAAAATGCCACCATCAGTACATAAGCTGCTCATTTACGGAAGTGATATAATTCAATCTTTTGAGCTATCAACTGGTTAGTATTCAGGAGAGTGGAAATCGGGAAACAATAAGACCTTTAGAAAAGTTAGAGCTAATAAATGAATAATGTCTGAGAGACATTTGTCGAACCTAGATGTTCTCATAATCTTCTGCACCATTTGGGACATTTGATAAGCTGTTATAGAAAACTAGAATCTAGAAAGATGAAACCTCGGTAAAAAATATCTGAGCGTATGACAATCTCCAAGGAGTGAGCTTGAATCTTAGTTACTGAAGCACGAATGTCTACCTAAAAACGATCCTTTTCAGGTTCATATGAATCGAAAATGGCTGAAAGTATTACAATCTACAAGAAGTGAGCTCGATTCTTACTTACTAACGCACGAATACCTACCTAAAAATGTCCCTTTTCAGGGCCACATAATATGCAAAGTCCGATTGAGCATTTATTCTGAAAAAAATAAAACCTATTAATTAAAAAATGGTCAAAATATGCATTTGTTTATAAATATTGTATTAATAATTATCAGATTATGTCACTATTAAAAATATGATAGAAAAGAGTTTTTTGCAAGGCATGTCGAATTAATTCAGCAAAAAACATCAATCCTATTCATGAAAAAGTGGTTAAAATGTGAATTTGTTTCTAAGAATTTTTTAAACAATTAACATTGTTTGGTCAGTATGAAAAATACAATAGCAAGGAGTCTCTGGGAAAACATTTTAAGTTGAATTTACAACAAAATTAAGATATGCTTAACCTATTGTAAGTGCACATCATTATCTGTGATAATTTATGCAATGGATTTGGATTAAAATTAACTAATCATTGCGAATCATGAAAAAATTATGTATGTTAATTAATTTGTTCATAATATAGTATAACATAACACTTGTTCATAACCATTTTTTGTTACTCTTACGCACTAAACATTATTTTTAGTTAGTTTACTACATTTATTTGTGACCTTTTTTAATGAATTTGATAGTCTTAGAAGAAATGGCATTAACGAAAGCTTAGCAACAAAAAGTCGCAACTTTTTTATCAAATAACAAATTTCTGTTGTACCGAAACAAAATATCCGTAGCTTTTTGTTATACGTGAAAGCCTTGCGGTTATTTCTGAAGAAAAAAACATCAAAATCCGTTAAGAATTGCACTATAGGTCGTTTTTTTACCAAAAAACGTGCTTTTACCGTACTGTTCGGCGGCGCACAGTGGGAGAAATCGGGAATTTACTGTTCATAATCCACTACAGACTACAATTCTTGACCAATTTTGATGTCTTTTTTTATAAGTTCTCAGAATTAAATCCTGCAGACCGTCATTAGGTCCGATTTTTTAATTTCACTCTGTGAAATTTATTATTTAAACAAATAGAACGTCAAAATTGGACATTTTACGAATATTATTTTTTTTCTTCAAATAAAAGACTTAGGAGAAGTCGCTATCTATCAGAATTATTGCCGATATACTTCAGGAAAATGAATATTAGGTTTAAGATTCAGATTAATTCTTATAAACAAATAATACAAACCATTACTTTCAAACGGTGCTAAACCACATCAAAAAACTTTATCTTAATTACAAATGCCTAAATATCTCGTAGAAGTAGTATTAAGAATGGAAAATAACCATTAGTCAACAATTACCACTATTATAAATATTCTAATAAACAAATTGTGTTATTTTATTTGTTCAAAAATGTTTTTCTCATCGACTAACTTTCAAATCAATTGTAAATTATAATAAACAGCTGCAAAAAATATAAATGTTAAATATTTTAATTTTGTAATAACAATATTATGAACCAATTCCAAAATTTAGCGTTTTGCATCTTGATGAATTACAACCACTTATAAAACTGCAAGATGATTTAGCAGAAAAACTTATCTCTTCCGATGGAAATAGCTAAAAAAATTATTTTTTTATAATATTGTTATTAACAATAAAAATATTTAACATTTACATTTTCTTGCAGCTATTGATTATAATTCAGAATTAATTTGTAAGTTTTTGATCAGAAAAACATCTTAGAAAAAAATAAAATAACACAATTTGTTTATTAGGATATTTATAATAGTGGTAATTGTTAACTAATGATTAATTTACATTCTTATTACTAATTCTACGAGATATTTGGGCATTTTTAATTAAGATCAAGTTTTTTGTCGTAGTTCAGCACCGCATGAAATTAATTGCTTACATTGATTGTTTATAACAAATAATATAAATCTGAAATCTAATATGATATGTTCCTGAAATATATCTGTAATAATTCTGATAGATAGCCACTTCTCCCAAGTATTTTCTTCGGAGAAAAAAATCATATTCGTAAAATGTCAAATTTTCACTTTCTATTTGTTTGAATAATAAATTTTACGGAGTAAAATTAACAAATTGGGCACAATGACGTTCTGCAGGATTTAGTTCTGAGCATTTAAAAAAAAAACATCAAAATTAGTCAAGAATTATAGTCTGTAGTTGATTATGAATAGTAACTTCCCGATTCCTCCCACTGTGCGGCGGTGAATTTATTCGAGTCAGCAGCGCGGCCATAAAATGGTTAATAACAATTTTTTTATATGATGCGCACTTTTCTTTTAATTATAAAAATAAGACAATAAAAATACTTTAGTTTCAACGCCAATGCATATTATGAATTATAATAATGTAAATTATTGAAATGATATACATTTTTTCCGGGTAGCTGAGAATAAAATTCAATGCAAAATACGAAACAAATATTAAAGTAATCAAAGAAAATAAAATGTTTACTATATTTTGCAATATCTGAATAAGCAGCGACAGATACAGGAACAGAAATAAATATAAAATACATTTGATATATTATAGTTGGAGATTATGTAGATAATTTCGCATTTTGGACAAAATCGAATGCGAAGCACGATAAACTTACACAGATAAAAATAGTTTTTGAAATTAGAGGTAAAAGCACTACACTCAGAAAAATGTTTGTTTGAATCAAACAACCAAATTTTTTGGAATTCATATAATTGAATCAGACAAATTTTTTGCTTCACTTAAAAAAAGTTGTATTTAATTTTAAGAAATGGAAACTATTTACCTTGTTGATTGAAACAAATAATTTGTTTAGTAAAATTTGTTTGATTTAAACAAAACATTGACTTATATTTAACAATGCATTTGCTTAAAATATGTTTATTCGAATACATAAAAATATTTGTTTGATTCACACAAAAAATACAGTACAAAACAGTACTACAAAGTGCCCCTAGGCGTGATAAAGTGCTACCAGCGGTTCCTGTGTAACTAACCTAGAATCTGCATTAATTTATCATGTGATTTATTTGATGGCATTGGTATTTTTTCAGTGTTGTATTATTCTGAAGGTTCTGATTTACTGTAAAATCTTAAATTAATTGAAAAATGGACGAAATATCTCTAGTTTAGGAATTATTTTAATTAACCAGAATTAAGCTTCGGAATGAATACGTGTTTCTGGTTTTACATATACAACGATAATTATGATTAAGAATAAACATATGATCGAGCTCATACATTATTTTTATAAAGAATGCTGAATTTTGAGGTTAAGTGTAAAAAAAAGGTTTACTTCACTTGAACGAAGTCTATAATTAATTGAAAAAATATATATTTAATGTAAGCAAGAACTTTTATTATTTTAAACAAGAGATTTATTTAAACAAACCAAAAATGTATTTGAACCAAACAAATAAAGACAAACAAAAAATGTATTCAAATTAAATAAACATTTGTTTGACCCCATATCTTTAGACCCCATGCCTTTAGAAGGCAAACACTAGAGGTCAAAATGGACCATCTCAGAAAGTCGACTCGATTGTCTCAGACCGTCGTCTCGGTCAGCTCAAGCTGGCTGACCTGATTATTGTGAAGGGTCGGTTTGGAAATCTTGAATGGTCGATCTGATTTTCTCAGACAATCGACTGGGTCGTATTTGATGGTCGATTCAATTATCTTAGACATTTGACGTAGTCATTTTGGACTGGCGATTCGATCATTGTAAAGGGTCGACTTGATTATTTCGAAGTGTCAATATAGATATATATGGAAGGAAAATTCGGTTATCGCAAAGGATCGATTCGAAAATCTGAGATGGTGAAAAGGACTATTTATGATAGACAAATATATATTTTTAAATTATTGAAAAAAATTGTTTTTTGATTCTCTATATCTAAACTGGCATGAGGTTCTACTATGTAAATAGTGGGGAGTAAAAGTCATCGCACTATTCAATTATAGTATAACTTCATACGAACTCAGATACAGAGTATCAAATATTCACATAGTAGTCGCTAACATTATATAAATTAATAAAGAATAAAATATAATTGTAATAATTGAAGTAATATAATTTTAATCAAATATAATTTTAATAATAATTATAAATTAATGATGAAAGGGTTAAAATTCGATAAATACTTAAGATACAAATGCATAGTATTTTTCATTTAATAGAACTTATTATATAAAACTTATACGATATTACTGGTACGATATAATCAACCTTAATTTAAAAAGTAATGCTAATGCAGGATTAAATTAAATACTGCAACTGCAATCGTTCAAATTAAAAAAGTCTCTTGCCAGTTGCTTTCCTGCTTTTTGAGCCGTCCCATAAATATTCCCTAGAAAAAGTAAAGAAGAAATTAGCATAAAAATCAATAAATCTTTTATTTTATTTAAATAAAATTACAATTTTTAAGGTAGAATGTCAAATGTTTTGGAAAAAGGTGGATTTTTAAGAAAAAAATATCAATCTTCAACATTCGATAAAAATATTTTATTATCGTAATTTTAATGAATAAATAATTCTGATTGAGGAACAATTTTATATAGGGAATTTTATTATTTGAAAATTTTCAAAGTCGGTAATATTATAAACCGTTCGGGAATTTGATTAGTTTTTGAATCTTATTATTCGAGACAGAGAGAGTTTTACCGAATCGGGAATTTGATTTTTTTCATGTATTTGAGCCGTCTCTGTAAAATTACAGAAAATTCGCTGTAATTATAATTTCGGCACCTGAATCTTGTCGATGTTTTCCCTTGGCGCGGATCCAGAGAAGTGTCCGGGGGGGG
>NC_046664.1:124110038-124116351 GCF_010883055.1 Belonocnema kinseyi | reverse complement strand
AGATCGCCATTTCGCCACCATTGTGGATTCGCACCTGGTTTTCTTACAGTATTTATTTTTAAAAATGTGTATACAAATTTTTGAAATCTCAATTAAAAATTTAGAAATTCGCTTTACATTCAACTTTGATCCTTGGGTCTTAGCGATTTTTTCTAAATGCATTTGAGTCACTGATAAACGGGTGTAAATTAAATAGGAATACCTCTCAGAAAATAAATGATTAAAATACAAAAAAATTAGGGAGAATTTTTTGACCTCTAGGTAGTAATAAAGGAAAACGTCCGAAAATTTAAAAATTAATTTAAAAACTAATTATTCTCTTTCAAGATACCAATACAATTTACAAAACACTAAATGTAAAATTTTCAGATTTTTCAGCCTTCAGTTTAACAACTCAAATTTTAACGTTAAAATGTACCTCATTTTCAGAATACAAACTTCTTGTTTGAATTTTCACAATTTTCGTTATAAGTTATAGGTTACGCCAAAAATAACTTATTCTGGGATTCGAAATTGCTACATCGTGAAAAGGTAAAAAGTTTAAATTCAATGTATTCGATTGAAGTATTTAAATTTATTTGGTTTTAAATATAAATTAATTAAAATTTATTTTTTAATTTTCACAATTGTAATTTATAACTTTTAAAACTGAATAATTGTAGTCAAAGATGAAAAAGTAGACTTGTTTCAAATTTGAAGCGGTTCTATTATATATATTAAACCATTAAAACCTCTGACCTGTTTTTAAGCTTTTTAAAACACATTTGACAACTTTTTTAAACGCTTTTGGTTATAATTTCTTAATAAAAGAATAATTGCTATTTAGTCTACAGAGCAGCAATTCCAAAAATATATAAAGTTTTAATAGTTAAGACATTTTAAATTTGTAGACTTCAGTATACTGAATAATTGGAAATTTAAAGGTATTTAAATATGTAAGAATGATTGAATTGAAATTGTTCAATAATTTCAGATTGAAACATTTCAAATTATTTAGTTAGAAAGTAAAATCGTATAAAGTTACGAAATGAGAAATGAACATCTTTTAATACTCGAATCATTATTTTAGAACAATTAAAATCGTATAACTTCAGATAATTTTGGCAGTAGGCCTATTAAAAATTAGAAGTGCCTGAAAGAACTCAACAAAGGTTTAGTTTAAAAACCTATTTAAGAGAGTGCTTTCTCAAGTTTTATTAATTTATTTATTTTTTTGATAATTTGGCATCCTCACCAATTTCTTTAAAGAATATAGTGTCTGATTTTGTTCAACTTTAAAAAATATATATTTAATGTTCGCTCAAGGTCAGTTTTGTTCAAAGTGCTTGTTCCTGGATAAATTGATTCTTATTGTTTCCGCTTTTCGTTATGTCACTCATTGATTGTGTTTTTCACAGAAAACATTGAAATCTGGGTTTTTCATATTTATAAAATTATAATTAAAGGTCTCTAAGGGTCATTTTCTGTAAAAACAGCCGGAAAAAATTAGACGTAAGCGAAATTAAAAAAAAAACCTTGGCCGACCTATAAACATTCATTTTTTTCTCCGAAACATTAAAAAAAATCTTCTAAACGCTTTAATTGCAACAATTTTATTAAAGAAAAAGAAAAATATAATTTTTACATATATTTCTTAAAATAAAAAATTATCAACAAGATTTGTAGACAATATATTAAAGAATAAAATGATTTTCCCGGAAGTTAGAACCGAAAATTATTATTAAAAAAAAAGTTGTTCTAAATGGGGCCAGACTCGCGAACAGGAAGAATCGCGAAAAGAAAGTGAATTTCAAAATTGAAAAATAAAAAATTGAAAACAGTGACACAAGTACTTATTGAAGTATTATTTCAGTATGAAATATTCCATTTTTTACATATTCAATTTGGAAATTGAATAAAAAAAACAACAATTTTCAATAGTAAACAAGTAAAAAATGAGTTGTCACCCTTCAGAGTGATAAATTTAAACTTTCAATGTTACAATTATAATTTTTCTACTTTGTAATTTGTAATTTGAAAGTAAAAGTATTGTATTTCGATTTTCAAAGAATAGTTGAAAAATGTTTGATTTAAAAAAAAATCGAGCTCAAGAATTTTGAAAAATCAAAAAGATTTTTTTTTATGATTTCTAGGAGGATTTACAATAATTTTTTATTTCGAAAATGTCCATAACTCAAAGAGAATGTTTAAAAATATTCCAAAACATTTCAAAATATCTACAACATTGCAAAAAAATCTGGAAGCTCTTGAAACAATTTTGTATGCAGGATTTTACAAAAATGTTAGAAAAAATTGGATTCAGTTTAAAAGATATTTAAAAGTTCCGAAAAATTTCAAAAATCATTTTAAAAGATTTGAAATAATTTAAAAGAAAATTAATACCTTTGATGGTTTTAAAATTAAATGTTGACTTTTTGTTATGAAAAATGACATCATTTTAAGAGGAGGTATAAAAATATGAGACCACTGAAAAAATTCCGAAAGCAATGAATGAAAAATCACCAAAAATGAAATCTTCGACGACCGAATTGCAAAATTTCAGACAGAAAATGTCCAAAGTAAAAAATCCCCGAATTATGGAGTTCCCGAATTTAAACATGAAGAAAAGAATTTTCGATCAATATTATTTATTTATTAAAAATACAATAATTAAATAATTTTATTAAATTATTGTTTGAATTTAAAAGAATAATAATTGTTACATTTTTTTAATACTATGTACATTATCAAATAAAATTTTTCATGCAGTAATATACATATTTTTTAAATTTCCAAACATAATTTTTTAAACTTTAAACATTAAAAAAATGTATTTGATAGAAATATTCGATTATGGTATTTTAAATAAATAAATAATCTTTAATAAACAACAATTTTTTGTATTGTTTAAATTCAGAAATTTTCTAGTTTGGATATTTTATAATTCAGCAATTTTCTGTGGGGAATTTTCGAATTCAGTAATATCTTAGGGCGCAGTATCGTGGAGGGTAGGCATTCAGTTGTCTGAAATTTTATTTTCCTTAAAAGTCATGCCGAAAAAATCACTATATTTAAGGACGGTATAGACATAAATCACAGAGGGGATCCCGATGGAGAATTCAGTGAAAATCATTATACAAACAGACGTTTGATGGCGTTTATGAGGATTCTTTGACATTTACATTTGCTTCGACTTTTAAATTCGAGAGAGAACTTTGAAAACTAGGCAACTGATAAGTGAAAACATGAATAAGAAATACTAATAGATATAAGACAATGTTGAAATAAAAAATTATCTATATAATTAATTTTCTATTGTAAAATACACCATTTCTATGGTTACAGATGTTTATAATCTCGTTTTGATTTTGATTTAAACTAAATCATCTAAATTATTATTCAGTAATGAAAAATGAATATTAATATAATACTGAAAAATAATAAGATGATTGTTTCTCAAATATTCCACTCTTTTAAAATATTTCGGAAATATTTCAATGTGTTTAAAAAAATGGCAAATATTTCACAAAGATTTCAAATATTTCGCAAAGATTTTTGATAAATTTAAAATATTTTTACAAAGACATCAATGATTTCCCAAGGATTTCAATAATTTAACAACTATTATTAAATATTTCAAAAAAATTTCAAGGGTTTCTTCGCAAATGTTTCCAAGGATTTCCGAAAGATTTCAATTATTTCCTAAAGGTATAAAAGTTTTCACATATTTCGAAAAGATTGGGAATAGAATTAAAATATTTTACAAATACATTAATGATTTTCCAAAGATTTCAATAATTTTACAAATATTACCAAATACTTTAAAATTATTTCAAATATTTATTAAATATTTCAAAAAGATTTCACGAAGATTAGGATGATTTACAAAAGTTAAAAAAAATGTCGCAAAGATTTTGGATGGATTAAAAAGATGTTACCAAGACTTAAATGATTTTCAAAAGACTTCATAAAGATTTCAATCATTTTTACCAATATGACCAAACATTTCAACAATATTTCAAAGATTTCAATAATTTCACAAATGTTTCAAAATTATTTCAAAGATTTCCAGATTTCAGAAAGAACTCAATGATCAAACATTTGGAATATTTCGCAAAGATTTAAACAATTTCCAAAACATACCAAGTAGTTCAAAAATATTTTTTTAAGACATTTGAAAGATTTCGAATATTTCAAAAAAATTTCAAAGATGTCACAGAGATTTCCAACAGATTCAAAATTTTCGCAAAGGCATAAATGAGTCCCAAAGATTTCAATAATTTCACAAATGTTTCAGAAATATTTCGAAGATTTCAAATATCGCGCAAAGATTTAAACAATTTCACAAATATTATCAAATATTCTTAACATTTTTTAAATATTTTAAAAGGATTTCAATGATTTTCGAAAGATTTCACAAAGGCTTCAATGATTTCCCAAAGATTCCAACAATTTAAAAAATATACCAAATATTTCAAAAATATTAAAAATATTTTATAAAGATTTCAATGATTTTCCATAGACTGAAATATTTCGCTAAGATTTCACAAACATTGAAATAATTTCCTAAAGATATCTCGAAGATTTGAAAGGTTTCGCAAAGAGTTTGGATAGATATAAAGGATTTCATAGACTCTAATGATTTTTTAAAGATTGCAAAAATTACAATTTTTAAAAAAATTTAAAAAAGATTTCAATTAATTTCCAAATATTTCAAAGATTTTAAATACTTCATAAAGATTTCGGATAGATGTAAAAAATTTCATTAAGATTTCAATGCTTTCCCAAAGATTTAAATAATTTGAAACATATTAGCAAATATTTATAAACTTTTAAAAATATTTCACAAATATTTCGGATAGATTATTAATATTTCACAGAGAGATACATTATTTCCAAAATATTGTAGGTTTATTTTTTGAGAAACTAAAGCAACCTGATGAATTTGATCATTGGATTTCAGAGGGGGGCAAGTCAATACTATGCTCCTTCCTGATCGATTGCTGGTGGATTTCTGGATAATAATATTCTAATATTGTTAAAAGTTATGTGACAGCTCAATCTCCGAAATAAAAGTAAAAGCCTCTTTTAGAGCAAGATTATTGTTTCTATTGTCCAAAACTCTTCTTCTTGGTATTAGTAAAAGAAGATTAAATAATTATTACAAAACGCCACCTAACGTCAATTTGATTTACAGATCAATACAAAATTCGCAAGCAGAAACCTATCTGCCAGTTGTTTCAAAAGCGTCTAGCCATCTAGTAATTTTTTCGGTAAAATGAGTTTTATGGTAAAATGAAATTTTGGACAAATGAATAACCCCCATGGAGGTAGTATAGTTGAATAGGGGAACAGTTTATACGAATCAGGAGACTGCGAGAGCTTGTGCTGGTACATCATTGGTCAAAACTGTTCCACTATTCTACTACTCTATCTTCATGAAACTGCATCCTAACTCTCGGGAATTTTATTTTTCGTGAACTTTTCAATTCGAAAGTTTTATATTTCACGAATTTTACAGTGTCGGGAATTTTATTTTTTGGCATTTTTCAGTTGCTTCTTCCGAAAACTAAAATTCCCACCACTGTAAAAATTCTCGCAATGCCGGACAATTTATAATGATACTGAATTTGAGAATTCTCGACAGAATTTTGTTGTTGTTGAAAAAGTGCATTGTGTTCTTTTTAACTTACAAAAAAGTTCGCAAAAAAATAAATAAAAATTCGCTCTAAATCAGTGCTGAATTGAATCCTACAAATTTTCTTTTGTTTGAAGCGCACGTGTTTTTAAATTTATTTTTGCATAACATTATTATACAATTATTTTAATTTTAAATTAAAACAATAATTTAAAAAAGTAAACATTAAACAAAGTTTCTATAATTAAAATATTTGATTATTGTATTTTTAATAAATAAGTAATATTAATTAAAACATTATTTTCTCAATTGCTACAATTCAGGAATTTTCTAGTTTGTCTGTTTTGTAATTGGACAGCATTCGGTCTGGAATTTTATTATTAGGGAATTTTCAAGTTCAATATTATTGTAAACTGTCCAGAATTTTATTATTCTGGAATTTTTAAATTCGGGATTTTCAGATTTCGGCATTTTATAATTTCAGGAAGTTCACAGTGTCGGGAATTGTATTATTCGAGATTTTTCAGTCCTAAAAACATACGAGGGTGAATCAAATATTAAGCGGACTTCTTTTTTAATATTTATTTATTTATGAAACAATACAAAAATACTATCGATTATTTTTCTACATAGTCTCCTTCACGCTCTACACATTTTTTCCAGCGGTTTGGAAGCTTGTTAATTCCTTGCTCGTAG
>NC_046664.1:124107110-124109938 GCF_010883055.1 Belonocnema kinseyi | reverse complement strand
AGCTAATGCCCACCTGTAAAGCGATTTCACGAATAGTGAACCGCCTGTCACTTTCAATAAGGTCACGAACTGCACCAATGTTATCGCCAGAGACACTTGATCATCCCCATACTGATCCCCATACTGATCCTTCAATCGAGTCAAAATTTCGCACGGTTTAACGCCTTCTTTAGTTAAAAACTTTATTATAACCCGTTGTGCAACGGACGCTGGAACCTGTTGCTCACTCATAGCTGTACTGACGAATTGACTAAGTCAAATAGCTCACCAAGCGTTTTACCCACTCCTAATACACTACATTACAAGAACCTACACTGTGAGAGTGCTTGCGATTGGTTAAGAAAAGTATTTGTAAAATTCCGGTTTATATTTGATCCACCCTCGTATAACATATAACTTATGTAAGTATTTCAAGTAAGCTGCATCAATTATAATATTTTGCAGCTTATTTTAAAATATATTTTATGAAACATCATATATTTTATGAATGCGCCAGTGAAATTCTGTTTGTCTAATTTTTGTTGGCAATGCGAAACGTAATCTGGCTTATAACTGCCGTCTTAACATCTAAAAACCGATAGAACAATTTTCCTGCCACTTGGAATTATAATTACATTTTTATAAGAATGTTAGAATATATAATAATTAAGAAATTGGAAAATACATACGAGAACTTGATTAGACGAATAGTATAAAAAATCTATAGAAATTGCAGACCACAAAAATAAAAAATAAACTAAATAATATCAAAGAACTATATATAGATATTGCACTTAAAGTTTGATCGGTTTGAATGAAAATATAATATTAGAGAGTGAAAAAATTATAACTTATAAAAGAATATAAATTAGAAGAAAATATATGAAACCGAAATAAAAAATACGCATGGTCTTTTATCTCTGGCATTTAATAAAGTAACCATGTTTTGCAAAGTTATAAATATTGTCGATTTCGATTGTCACACTACTCGATTTTCATTGCTATATGCGTGAGACACGAGTTGTGAATGGGTTAGACAGAGTTGGAAAATATTGAAAAGATTGTCACGAATGCTCGTTCTTTGATAACTGCACGCGTGCGAAAGGGACAATCGTGAGTCACCGTGAGTTAGACAGTAATGGAACGTTACACGCGTTTTCTTTAAGTTAAATGATCCCAACGGAGCTGGCTTGATCTGCGCTTGCTTGGATTTGAGTGACGTTCATTGGCTACGGTGCGCGTCTGTACTTTATTTTTAAATACGTACGCGATCTAGAGCCAATGAGCGACGCACAGTTCAAGCATGCGTAAGTATTTTTGGATCACCGTTGGGAATAATAATCGAATCAAGTTTCGAGGTCGATAATACTAATCAACGCTTCTCATTTACCCTCACCTTTCCACCCGTACGACTGCAATCGCAATACAGGGCATCTGCTTGTTATTTATGATCGAATTCTTATTTCAATTTAAGCCTCTTTGCTTGTTATTTATGATCGTATTTTTATTTCAAGTTGGGAAAGAACATTTTAAAGCCTTCAAATCATTTGAACGAGCTATCTGGACCATTAAATATATCTACCTGAGTGCCTGCGGAGAATTTGTTAGAGCTTCTCAGAACCTTGAGAATCTTTAGCATATACAGTGAGATTTCTATCGGTAGAGTTAGTATATTTTTAATTACAAGTTAATGTTTAAGCTATTATTTGTTATTAATATAAAAATTAACATTAAGTAATATTTCTATGAAGCATGGAATTTGTTATTAAAGTCCATTGCTGGTGGAAAATGCGATAACAACTTTCGAAATTTTGAGGTTAGGAATAAATTTTAGAATACAAAAGCGAACTGCTGGTCGCAGAATTACATAATTTTGGCCACTTTAATGTAAATCTTCTGTATATATCTACAAAAATCTATCATATATTATTTTTTGCTATGAAAGGTTACGAAAATGTACTACAAAAACTTTAAGAATGTTAAGCTTTTACTGAAATTTTTCTTACAAATTACACAAAGATTTTATTCAAATTTATAAAATGTTTGGTGAAAAAACAGAAACTATTTTAATCAGGATTAAAATAAAAAATAGCTTTTTATGTTTTAATCTTAAGTCTTTTTGATAAATTTGTTTACTACGAGCAGTTCGCTCTTGAATTGCATAATGTAATATTAACCTCAAAATCTCAATAAGTTGCTACCGCATTTTTTATCAGCAATGAAATTTTATAACAAATTCGATGCATCACAGGAATAATACTACATGTTTATATTGAATGCAAATAACAACTAAAACATTAACTTATAACTAAAAGTACACCAATGTTACACTAACTTTACTCAATATCAGAAAAGTACCATTAAACTCCTTGCACTTCAACTTTACAACAAAACAGCTGCATAAGATGTATGGGCTTCTAATGTTTTATGTGCTTTTAAACAATACACGGTTTAAGAAATGTCGAACTGAATGAATTATGTTCAGGTTTATGGATGTATCGGGTCCTCATATTTATACAGTCTGTCAAGTTAAAGCGTGGGTGGCTTTACTCGCAGTCGGTAAGGTGTATCGACATGATTTTGGTGTCAAAATATTAAGAAGAGCTCCCTCTTTCATGCTTTTTGATTTAACATTCAGTTTGCTTTCAATTTTCATCTTGTTACCACGTTACAAAAAATGAGTTCCGTATACGCTTCGCGCGTCGAGGCTGTGTTCCTTTGTTCCCACCCAAAAGGTCCCAAATTGTCTCCCAAATCGTGGTTCGACAGGAAAAGTGTCCGACAAATTGGAAAAACTGATCGTGTCAATGTTTTCTCGCAATCCTTTACTAACTCTGCGAGAAGGAGCT
>NC_046664.1:124091838-124107010 GCF_010883055.1 Belonocnema kinseyi | reverse complement strand
TGAAAGAGGGAGCTCTTCTTAATATTTTGACACCAAAATCATGTCGATACACCTTACCGACTGCGAGTAAAGCCACCCTCGCTTTAACTTGACAGACTGTATTTTTAACAAAAAATACAAATTTTCAACAATATACGGGACTTTTCAAACAAATAATTCCATTTTTAACTAAAAAAAATCAAGTTTCAATAAAAAATATCAAATTTTAAACAAAAAGAGAATAATTCAGTTATTAGTATATAAAACTTAATATTCAATAAAAAAATGAATTTTTTTACAGGTTATTTAAAATTTTAACCAAAACAGGCGAATTTGACAGCAAATAGTAAAAGTTTCGACAAAAAAGATGAATTTTTAATCACAACGATTAATTTTTATTTAAACAAAATTTTTTTTAACAAATAATAGAATTATCAACTAAATTAATTTTCAATGCAAGAACAATATTATAAAAAGAATTTAGAATAAAATAGGATTTACTTATAACCAGGCAGGTTCTACACATTATTTAGCAGATTCTCTCAGCGATTAAAATTCTTTCATAGTAAATTGCGCGAGAAGTTTTTTTTTCCGATCTGAGACAAAAAAAGTCGAATTTGGGCATCTATGTTAAGCATAATAAAAAGCAGATTAATTTTTCAGCCATAAAATAATTTTTAACTAAAAAGATGAAGTTTCAACAAAAAAATATCAAATTTTAAACAAAAATAGAATAATTCAGTTTGTAGTTTATAAAAGTTAATATTCGATCAAAAAAATGAACTTTTTTACAGATTATTTCAAATTTTAATTAAAAGAGATTAACTTGATACCAAATAGTAAAAGTTTTAACAAAAAAGATGATATTTCAAACACAAAGTTTAATTTTCTATTTAAAAAAATGATTTTAAGCAAATAATAGAATTTTCAACTCAATTAATTTTCAATTCAAGAACAATGTTATCAAAAGTATTTAAAATAAAATAGAATTCACTTAAAATCAGGTAGGTTCTACACATTATTTAGCAGAATGTCTCAGTGATTAAAATTGTTTTATAGTAGATTATGCAAGAAATTTTTTCAAATCTAAGACAAAATAATCGAATTTGGACATCTATGCTAAGAGTAATCAAAAACAGATTAATTTTTTACCCACAACATTAATTATCTACAAAAAAAACGATTATTTTCCAACCAACAATGATATATTTAAAATTTTCCTTAGACATTATTTTTTAACAAACAAAAAAAAATAAAGAAAATAGTTCAATTCTAAATAAACAAGATAAGATTTTAACAAAGAAAAGTAATTTTCTACCAGAAAAACGAATTTTCAAATGAAAAAATTAATTTTTAATTTAAAATATAATTTTTCATCCTGAAATTGTCCAGTTGAATTTTTAATCAATTTTTAACGAAATAGTTGAACCCTTGCCAAAAATATCAGTTTTCAAACAAATAATGGAGTTTTCAACAAGAAAGATAAATTTTTAATTAAAAATATAATGATATAAAACCAGAAATAGGATAATTTCTTTTTAGTTAAAAGAATTAATATTTAACAGCAAACAATTAAATTTCAAAAAAAATTAATTAAAATTTTACTGAAATAGATGCATTTCATGATACATACATAGTTGATCTTTCAGCAAACAGATGTATTTTCAACCAAGAAGATTAATTTTATATAAAAAGGACGATGTTTGAAACAAATAATTGAATTTTCAACTCAAAAATATTCATTTTTAATTCCAAATTTCAGTGTTCCACCAAAAGCGAGATAGTTAAATTTTCAGGTAGAGAATTTAATTTTTTTACCAAAAAAAAAAAAACCGAAATGTGCAACTTAATAGTTTTGTTCTCAATCACATAGATGAATTTTCAAACGAGAAAAAATGATATAATCCAATTTTATCTTACATAAATTAATTTTGGACTAACTTTAAAGGAACTTCCAACAAAATGGTTGAATTCTTAATTAAAAAGATGAATTTTCAAGGAAGTAGTTTTATATTTCTAACAAAAAACACAAATTTTCAACAAAATGCATAAATTTTCAAACAAATAATTCCACTATTAACTAAAAAAGATCAAGGTTCAATAAAAAATATCAAATTTTAAACAAAAATAGAATAATGCAGTTTTTAATTTATAAAAGTTAATATTCAATCAAAAAAATGAAATTTTAAACAGATTATTTCAAATTTTAACTAAAACAGATGAATTTGACACCAAACAGTAGAAACCATAGTGGCCTATATCAGAGAATTTTATTAAATCTATGAAAAGTACACAATATCTTGTAAATACGCAGTTTTACAATTGGAAGCAGTATTTTTGATTAATATCTTAGTTGTGAACGAATAAAAAATGAAAATCACTTATTTTAAGATTTAAATTTTTGTTTAATTTTATTAAGAACTATTAATAATTTTTGCAGTAATCTTAAAACATTATTTTATTTTAAAGAAGTGCAATTGATGAGAAAACAATACCAATGTAATCGAAAAAGTTTTGTCATCAATTTTTTATTTAATGAAACGACTTTTAATCGAAAAAGTCGAATTTGGACATCTATGTTAAAAATTGTATAAAACAGATTAATTTTTTACCCATAAAATTAATGCTCTAAAAAAGACGATTAGTTTTTAACCAACAATGGTATAATGAAAATTTTCCTTCAAGACATTAATACATAGTTGAAGTTTCAAACAAACAGATGAATTTTCAACCAAGAAGATTAATTTTATATAAAAAAAAGACGGTGTTTGAAACCAATAATTGATTATTTAACACAAAAATATCAATTTGCAATTCAATATTTCAATTTTTTACCAAAAGTGGGAGAGTTAATTTTTAGTTGTAGAATTAAATTTTTAACAAAAAAAAGAATGTGAAACTTAATAGTTTTGTTCCTAATTACAAAGATGAATTTTCAAACGAGAAGACTAATTTCCTACCGCAATAACGAATTTTCATCGAAATATGTACATTTTCAAACCAAAGGGTTGAATTTTCAACTAAAAAAGAATAATTTCTAATTTCAAATATCAATTCTCAATTCAATTGGATATAATCCAATTTTATTTTACATAAATCAATTTTTGACTTACTAGGAAGGAATTTTCAAAAAAATAATAATTGAACCCTCATTGAAGAACATGAATTTTCAATCACGAAGATTAATTTCCCTGTTTAAAGAGACGGTATAAAAAAATTATATTTTTAACAAAAAAAAGATCAATTTTTTTAAATATCATTTTTCTATCAAAAATGGTATAATCGACTTTTGTCTTAAAGAAATTAGTTTTTTTTTTACCAAAAAACAAATTTTTCATGTAATAATAGAATCCTCGAAACAAAGATGAAATTTCAATTAAGAAGTTTATTTTTCTATCAAAAATAACGAATTTTCAACAAATCCTGAATTTCTAAATACTGCATCAAAACAGATAAATTTATTTCCAAATTGTTCAATCTTTAACGAAAAAAGGTCGATTTTAAACAAAAAGGATTAATTTTTTAAAGAATTAATTTTTAAACAATTAATTAGATTTTTAACTAGAAATATTAAACTTTAATTTAAAAAATTACTTTTTCACCAAAAATGTCATAGTTTAAGTTTCTGTTTAAAAAAATTAATTTTCAACAAAAAAAATTGTTATAAAAATTATTTCAAAGAAGATCGAATCCATTTACCATTAGGTAGATTCTGCAATTCAAGTCTTTAAATCGATCAGAAAGGAAATTTTATTGTTTTTAGATTCAATTTTAAGAATACTATTTTTTCGTCATAAAAAAATTCTATGTTCAAAAGATTAATTTTTAACCAATAAGATTAATTTTTTACAAAAAAGACAAATTTTGAACCAATTACTTGATTTTTAAACTATGAGGGAACAGTTTTTAAAAAATTTTTTGTTGAAAATGTTCAAAAATTTAGATGTATTTTTTTTATGTCATGACTAAAATTGTTTCTTGGTTAAAAACTTATCTCTTTGTGTAGAAACTTGATTTTCTTACTGAACATGAACACAATGAAAATGTATCCATTTAAGTTGAAAATTCAACTGCTTTTTAAAACTTCCCTTTTTGGGTTGAAAATTCAACAATTTTGTAGATATTTTTCCTTTTTGTTTGTTCGTTCTAGAGCTTTGCGCTCGATAAAATATGCATATATACATCTACAACTATAATTTGGTAGTTGTGAATTATCTTTTGTTAAAGCTCCTTTGTTGAGGACTCAATTATTTGGTTTAAAATTTGTGTTTTTTGTTTGCATTCGACTACTTTGTAATATGTTAAACTAAATGAGTAAAAATGGACCTTTTTTGGGTTGAAGATTCATCATTTTAGTTGAAAATTCTTTCTATCTTTGGTTGAGAAATAATCTTTTTTGTTGAACATTTCTCTAATTGTTTTAAGGTTGAACGACCTATTACAAATTAATTTTTTTTGTAGAAGATTCATTATTTTAGTTAAAAATGTATCTCTGGTTAAAAATTTTAAAATGTTCTTGAAGTGAATTTTTTTATTCAATTCAGCTGTTGTTGTTTTAGAATAATCATATTTTTTAGTTTTTGGTTGAAAATTTATCTACTTATTTAAAAGTTTAACCATTTTCTTAAAATGTTATATTTTTGAATGAAAAAGTAACTATTTGATTGCCAATTCGTTAATTTTTTAAAATTGAAAATTAAACTTTTTCATTTTCAGTGTAAACGGTTTTGTTAAAAATTTGTCTTTTTAATGAATGATTTGCATTTAACACTGAATAGTTTGACTTTTAACCAAATAGTTCAATTTTCAACCTACAAATATAAATTTTAAACTGAGTGGCCAAATTTTCAAACAAAAAAGATTAATCTTTAAACAAAAAGAGTTGCATTAAAAAAAAGAATTCTCAATAAAAACTTAGTGGTGGATATCCTAAAATAAACAGAAAAGATTTTCAACAAAATATTGAAATTTTTAACCAGAGTTGAATTTTCGAACCAGCATGTAAATTTTTAACAAAGTAGTTGACATTTTGAACTGCAAATATGAATTTTAAATAGAAAATATAATATTTGATATTTCAACGAATGCAGATGCTGCTAAGAGATGCTTTGTAAAATAGGGAAACGAATTTTCAATCATAAAGATTTATTTTCTATAAAAAATTCGAATTTAAATCAAAAGTAGCAAAGTTACTTTTTTACACAGACAATTAATTTATTTCCGAAAAAAAGAACTAAAAAAAATAGTAAATTTTTTAACCAAAGAGATGAATTTTTAACTAAAATTGTGAATTTTTCAACGAGAAAGATGAATTTTAAACAAATAAAGAATTGTCGGCTAGTAAATTAAGAAATTTGTCCCACTTCTTAAACTTTTAAGTCAAAAGACTATTTCCTGTAAAACAGTTATAACACCTTGACCCTCCATCTACCACCAACAAAAATTTTTACAACACCTTCAACGCACATGATAATTTTTCATGTAGTTATTTGTTGAAAGTGTTATTTTGAATACAATATTTCATTAATTTCTATGTAATTTTAAATATAATAATTATTATTTTAATTTTAAACAAAATATTTATGTTTTTCATAAACTTTAATGTGATAAGTCCAGGGGAAAGATTTGGTAGTAGTCTAATGATTTGGTATAAATTGGAATAATTAAACAGTTATTACTAAAAATTTTATGACATAGAACGCATGAACTAATGTTGCGGAGACTTAACTAAGATTTTAAGGGAAGAGTTTACCAAGTGGCAACAAGCTTATTACATGTGTTTTTCAACATATAAGGTCATTGTTGATTATTACAATGCGCGTTCAAAAATTTTACTGAATTGATTTATCAAAATTGTGGTGTAAAAATGCAAAGTCAATTATTTAAAGAATATGATTATCATCAACGTAAGCTACAAAATCGTAGTAAATGCTATTCATCAATATTATATGTAAATTAATATTTAATAAAAAAAAGCTCATTTGGAATTAAATAGTTCATTTTCTACCTAAAAATAAAGAATTCGTTGAAATCCTATTATAAAAGACTAATTACAGTTTCAGATACAGAACTCATCCCTTGATGTCTTTTATTATTTCATACTAATATTTTGTAACATTCATTAAATATGTATAACATAGATCAGATAGGCTTTTCATTTATTTTTTTAAATAAAAAGATAAATAGGCGCGCGCCGTGGCGCGCGCAAGACTACTAGTATGGACTAACAACAAGCCACTGCGTGGTTTAGAAACTAGTTGTTAGCTAGACGGTAGGCTAACATGAAGTAGCTGCATAATCTTAAAAGTAGTATGTAGTCAGTCCGTGGACTTACATCAAGTCACTTTATAAATTTAATAGAAGTTCTAAATATAACATAATAAAGCCTGTATGATAAATAAATTAACGCCTGGAAAACAGTTTCTTCGAAATAAAAGAAACTTTTCTTTGATATATCCTGATTATTGGATATATTATTATATTTAGACTTCATGTAATTATGACCATTGTGCGCAGCTATGGAAGCCTTTCTCATCAATTTGACAGACACGCTCCCTGAACGTCATAAAAAATTGAGTGTCTGCTTCAATATTGGACATTTTGTTCAAGGCAAGTCCTTCTTTGACACTATCTCCTTCCAAATACGTAAAGATGCGCGTCTGTAGGTTATTTCGTGATCCAGTTAGCTATTCACTCTGGGTTAGTTATTCACTCGGTCTCTACTCAAACAATTAAGTAACAGGTGCGACGACTATATGGCGCATTTCGATGGACTCGCTCAGCTTCTGTGACGTCACAATTCTTTGAACTTAGCTCTAGCTGTTCAGAGGTCTAAAATATAGACCATGAGGGCTAAAGCGAGCTTCATTGCCTTCTTATTTAGAGCCCAAATCTTGCTGCATCAGGTCGAAGACTAAATGGGGCTTGTTTTGAGTACAAACGACTAAGGGTTAGCCATAATTGTGTTTTGTTTTAAACTGAAGACCCTTAATGACTCTTTTTAAGACATAATTATTGTTAAATTTTAGCCATCAGCTTGATTTAAGGAAAAAATAAAAACAAGACCATCATAGAAGTAAGACTTTTTTTCTGTGTACCAAAAAAGAATAATTTTCGACCAAACTAAATAAATATTGAATTAAACAGTTCAGGAATGGAACTGGTAATTAAAACAGGTATAAACATAATTATTTAATAATCATTAATTCCCTATAAAAATATTGATTATATTTTCACTGTTGTTCCAGCTCTCCATTAACTGCATATAGGAGCACGAGAGCGACCCTGCTCTTGCCATGTGTCCTTTAATGAATCTCAGGAGTGAATGTCAGAACTAAGAAGTAGACATTTAGTTTTAAATTAATAAATACAATTCAAGTTTATCCTAAATCGATTAATGCTGGGATAAACAGTGATTACTGAAATAATTATGTAGTCTACTTCAAACTAACATTAACCTCAAAAAGATTAGAATTAAATATCTTAAATCTCACACAACTTATGGAAAAAATTAACATCACAATTACGTATTTAAAATAGGTACTTACAGAATAAGATATTTTCAATTATCTTCAATATTTGCACTCACTTTACACGAAAATCGTGGGTAAAAACTTTTTTTTGAACAGAAAGCACCACCCGGTCTACGAGTCCGTTATGCTACACAGTAATAAAAAAAATCTGAATTTCAGTAGGAAAAGGTGGTTGAATTTCAGATGTAACCAAAAGGATCATTCTCCAATTGAAAGTCAACTGATGATGATAACATGACTTTGAATAACGCGCTCGGTTGAAAGTCAACTGCTTTGTGTACGTAAAATGCACTTTATAGGTTAATTTAAGACAGAAAGATTGTTGACTTTCCGTCAAAGCGTGCATTTGAAATGAAACTTATAGTTTAATTTAATTTAGCTGATTGTAGAAGTTCATAACATTTATGCGCTATCGTTCAGTTATTAGGAACATGAAATTAATATATAATTAAAAAATGAATAATTTTAGGAATAATTTTTTTTTAATGTGGGCATTGAATAAATTATTCATTCTGCCTAATAAATCAAGTTGTTTTATCCTCCAAGTCGATGAGATTAGCAGAAGGAAAAAAGAACTTAATGACACTAAACAAGGCACTTATATCAATTACAAGCTACCAGGTACAGAACGTGAATCTTCAATCCTTTTTCATATATTTTTTTTATCACATGTGTACGTTTATTCGATTTCTAATAAAAATCCGTTACAGATCTGAGTACATATATCAAAATGGGAAACGTTGACGAAACAACTACCATGAGCTCAGTGTTGATCGATACTATCCAGCGCTATCGACGCCATATTGTATACTTTCAGCTGCTCTCTTGGCTCCTCATTCTAAAACTGTCAGCACAAATTGAATTTCAGAGCACGCGAATGAAAATCATCCGAAACTCAATATACCTGTCAATATACTTGCCGAAAAGGATAACTTAGTTATCACTGATAGTGAGTCTGATGTTCTTATAAAAGTCAGACTGGCGATAAAATAAGAGTATTTTTAACCATGTCTGAAAAATTTTGGAAGGACCGTTCGACCATTAGTCCAGACGCCATACCCAGTCCTGGCGGATCTTACATGTCAAAATATTTTGAGTGATTCGTATTCAGAATGATTACCTGTTTTCGAATCGGTGTGGTACGTCTTCGGCAGATTGTGCGTTCTCGAGTATTCGCAATTACATCAATTTTTTAATTACTCCCGATTAATGATTTTCCATTAAACTTATTTCGATTTTTTTCTGCACTTTATTAGCTCATTACAGGACGAATAAAAAACGTTGAAACATATTTGCCCTCCGAAGAATATTTATTGCACAATAGCAACTAATAGGCGAAAAAATTGGAAAAAAATTCTATCTGCCATATCTTCAAAAATATTATCTAAAAGAGAAATATTTTTTTAATTTATGAAAATAACAGCTAAAATACACACTTTTTATAATAAAAACTATATCTCTAAAGTTAACACTTTCCTGGAAAAATCGAGTTTTATTGGGTAAAATTCTGCGGTGTGATAATAAATAGTAATTTTCAGTAAATTAAATTCATGTTAGAGACAATATTTTTGCTCAAATATATTGTTGCTGTTCCCAGACACAAAGTACCTGTGAAATTATGGCTGAAATTGTTTAAATTTAAGCAACGACGCATGAATAATCAATTACGGGGTTTCAAATACTAACAACTTTTCTACAAAAAGTTATAAATGTTTGAAATTTAGCATGATAATTCTCTTAAGTACCAGCAAAACAATGCTGTTAAGAAAAAATTGTTTATACAAAAATTGTGATCTGTAGAACAATCTAAATTTCAATTATTTATCTATAGTTCTATATGCAGTGGGAACTTGGCACGAAGCTTAAACAATCTTAAATACTATTTAAAATTCAGTCATAGAATTTAAATTTCTTAATTTTTATTTATTTAATAGTTATCAACTTTCCTTTTTTGGGAGAGTTTGACAATGGGGCTATAAGTGATGGCGTAAACTGGGAATCTTGCTAACGACCGGCCAGGTCAAAAACCATTGGCGTCCAATCGTCGTAGATACTGAGCAAGGGTTGGGGGCCAACTCAGCCACAATATTATGCACTGAATTATTCTTCATTTATAAGATTGATATTATGAAATATTATGAAACAAATTTCATGTCCAAAGCTAAAAAAATTCCATTTGAAGTAATAAAAAATATATTACAAATGAAACCACTCAAAGTGGAACTCTTGCTTTTTCTGTTTTTAAATAAAAAAATGTTATACTCAAATGCTCAATAATTTGCACGTATAAAATGGAAGTTAGGTACTAACACTTTTCAATTAAACAATTTAAAATGAAGTGCAGATATACTGCAAAATTTAGAATTTTTATCTTTTATAAACTATACAGTTCAAAGATTCAAATTCCGTTCCAAAAATATAAATCGGCGTTTTCATTTTCACTGTTTTAAGTTGAACATTCAATCAATGAACGTTCAGATTTTCAAAATTAGATTTTTTAAAGAAAGTTTAAGTTAGAAATATTAAAAAATAAAAAATTAACATTATTTAACTCAACACTTCTAAAATTAGAAGTTAAATTATTTTAAAGACTTCAAAACATTCTTGAAAACCGTAAACATTTTGTTTCAAAATCCAGAGAAATCTAGAATTTAATTTAAACTTTTTCAAATTTTTAATTAATTTTTTCAGAATTTATAAATATCTTTCAAAACTAATAACTTTTTTCATACAATTTTTAGAAAAGCCTGCTTATTATTTATAGGAAAAACTTGAGTCACTTTAAGTTTTAAAAAGTTTCAAAATTGATGTAAAATTTAAAATTGTTTTAAATAATTTAAACGAGTTGTATGTTCTGACAACATTCGCCTATTAGTATCGAAATTTTCGAGCATTTGCTGCAGCTTCATTTAATACATGATGTTTTTTTTGTGCAAATTTCAAATACAAATGTTAGAAGCTTTTTAAGAATTCTAAAAGGCTTCAAAATAAAATAAAAAAACATTTTTTGAACATTCCAAGGAAAATGTAAAATGGTTTCTTATGTTAAAAAATATTTTCGAAGATTTTCACAATTTTCAAAACAGAATCTGGAATATTTTAAAGGAATTTTTTTAAGTTGCCAAAATTTTTTGAACATGACAAGCAAAATTTGATTCATTTAAAAAGATATTTTTTAATTGTTCTTACAATTCAGAGTAAATTTTATAAATGTAAAAAAATCCTTCAAATATTCCACATTATTTTTTAGAATTTTGGAAATCTTTGAAAATCCTTTTAAATATTCTCTTAAAAGAATGACAAAAAAATGAAGAATCATTTTTTATTTTCCGAAGAATCTTAAGAAAATGTTTTTATCCTTTTGAAGCCTTTCATAATTCTTAAACAGCTTCTAAATTTTTAATTTGAAATCTGCAAAAATATACCGAGACTTCGGCATGAAAATGAAAATTAAAAAAAGTGAGACATTCCTAAGTAGAAGAAAAAATAGTTGAATATCTGAATGATTCGAAGAAACATCTAATTTCGAAGTAAGTTTCCCATTACTTTATTTTTTATTTTTTATTTCTGAAACGTTTGCTAGTTCCAAAAGTAAACTTCACTCTAAGTTTTCTGTAAAATATTAAAAACTGAAAATAATTTTCACCCTTATTTAATTTTATTCTGATCCTAGTTTTTCAAGGAAATAAAAGAAAATTATTTTTGTAGAAATTAATTAATTTCTTATTTCTTATAACAGCAAAGTAGTTTCATAGTGCCGAATGGACCCATGGACCCTTCTGTTAGCATTTTCTATTTACACGCCTATGGGGTCCGAACCAGCCGGCCAGATGAGCGCTTCCGAGTTTACAATGTCACTTATCGAGCCCATTGTCGAATTCTTAAAAAAAGGGAAGTTCATAACTACTAAATGAATAAAAATTAAGAAATTTGAATTATATGACTGAATTTTAAATAATATTTAAGATTGTTTAAGCTTCGTGCCAAGTTTCCACTGCATATGGAACAGTAGATAAATAATTGGAATTTAGATAGTTCTACAGGTTACAATGTTTGTATAAACAATTTTTTCTTAACATCCTTGTTTTAGTGGTGCTTTAGAGAATTATCATGCTAAATTTAAAACATTTATAACTTTTTGTAGAAAAGTTGTTAGTATTTGAAACCCCATAATTGATTATTCATGCGTCGTTGCTTAAATTTAAACAATTTCACTATAATTTCACAGGAACTTTGTGTCTGGGAACAGCAACAATATATTTGAGCAAAAATATTGTCTCTAACATGAATTTAATTTACTAAAAATTACTATTTATTATGACACCGCAGAATTTCACCCAGTAAAACTCAATTTTGCCAGGAAAGTATTAACTTTAGAGAAATAGTTTTTATTATGAAAAGTGTGTATTTTAGTTGTTATTTTTATAAATTAAAATAATATTTCTCTTTTAGACCATATTCTTGAAGATATGGCAGATAGCATTTTTTTCCAATTTTTTCGCCTATTAGTTGCTATTGTGCAATAAATATTCGTCGGAGGGCAAATATGTTTCAACGTTTTTTATTCGTCCTGTAATGAGCCAATAAAGTGCAGAAAAAAATTGAAATATGTTTAATGGAAAATCATTAATCGGGAATAATTAAAAAATTGATTAATTGCGAATATCTCGAGAACGCACAATCTGCCGAAGACGTACCACACCGATTCGGAATTAGGTGATCATTCTGCATACGAATCACTCAAAATATTTTGGCGACATATAAGATCCGACAGGACTGCGTATGGCGTCTGGACTACATGTAAAAAAACTTTCTGGTTCACTAAATTTTGACCATATAACATTGTCCGTCCATTTAGTCCAGTCAACGGGGAACAAATATCACTCAAAAAAAAAAAAAAAATAGCAAAAGTAGCATTTTTTTCACAGGTACGTTGGCAATGGCTTTATAAAGATATTGTAAAAAGTCCCCAAACATACGTGTACGGCAAAGTTCCGAAATTGTGGAAAGTGTTAAGTAATAACATGTTTTTAAAAATTACTCGAGAACGGTTGATTTTAGGTGGAATATGGTGATGTGAAAAAATATTCATAATTTTATAGTGCACAAAAAAGGTTATATCTATTGTGGACCTATTATCAACGGCTGCGCTATGAAATTGAATTAGCTGTACAATTCTTTTATTTCTGAACAAATAAAATAAAATCTCAAATATCCTGGAAAAAACGTCGGAGATATATCAGGCGATTTGTACTGGAGGAAATGCAGATTCCTGTTAACAAAAAAAAAACGACTAAGTCATTTGCATGACAAACTATCAGTATAAAATGAGCTTAACTTCAGTGTAGTATTTGATATGTTTAAGGGGATGGTTTTGAGATGAAACTTCTTGCAAGTGTTCCTCCATTTTCATACAATACATTTTCCATTTTGTAGGTCAGAATAATAATATTTAGGGCCTCTTTTGAAGCTTTAAACAAGTAAATTTTCAAATTTAAGCTATGATACGGGAAGCAGCGGTGATTATGAGTCCTAATGGCAGCAATGGGAGCGGGGGCGAGAACGGTTACCTCTTTTGATGATCTTGAACCCTTCGAAATTTTTTTGCTCACTTTTCCCGACAATAGACTTGGCCTTCGGGTGGCCGTGACGACACTGCAATGCAGGTTCTCAATTATTTCGCTGAATTCAACTATTTTTTGAATAAAATTAAAATCCTTTTTGATTAAAATATCAAATATCACGTTTTTCGTTAAAATATTATCTTCTTTGGTTAATAATTCCATTACATAGTTGAAAGTGAAACTACTTTGTTTAAAATTAATTTATTTGGTTGATGACTATTTAAACATTTTAGACTAGATAAACATTTTTTTCAAAATTTAATCACTTTGTTGAAAATTAAGATTTCTAATTGACAATTGATTGTTTTAAGTGGAAATTTATTTTTCGACCAGATAAATGATGAATTGTTAAAAAAATGGTACTCTTGAATTTCCTACAAAAGAAATAATTTTTTAACGAAAAAGATTACGCTTCTATCAAAGAATAAGGTAACTTTTGCACAAAAATTGGAATAGATCCAGTCTATTTTCAAATACAATGATTAATTATTAAAAAATTATAATTATTACATGAATTTTTAACTGAAAAGATAAATTTTAAATCAAGCATAAAATAGTTAAATTTTCAGTTAGTAAAATAAATTGTTAACAAAAAAAAACGCAATAAAGAAATTTTCAGCATTTTAGTTTAATTTTCTAGCAAAGAAAGTAAAATGTAACCGAAAAAATCAATTTTCAACAATTGAGAGTACGCCTCTAACAAAAAAGACGAATTTTCACCTAAAGCAGACAGATTTTCAACTAAAAATAGAATAGTTAAATTTTCAGTAAAAAATGAATTTTTAATTCAATGAAATTCAACTTTCAACGAAATAGTATATTTTTTAACAAAAAAGATTAAATTTATATTTAAAAAGATCAATTTTTGACAAAAAATTGTAACAGTAACATTTTTAGTTAAAGAAATGAATTGTAAATTAGAAACAACTTATTTTCAACCAAAAAGATGATTTTTACACAAGATACATGCATTTTCAATAAAATATTTGAATTTTTAAAGCAATTTTGAATTAAAAAATCAATGAGTCACCTAGAAGATTAAATAATCTCCCAGAAAATTCGTCAACTAGAAATCTTAATTTCCAAGAAAGTAATTAAATGTTGAAAAAAATGTTTATCAACTAAGATGATCAGTCATCAACCAAATAAATTAATTTTAAACAAAGTAGTTTCACTTTCAACTATGTAATGGAATTATTAATCTAAAGAAGATAATTTTTTAACGAAAAACGTAATATTTGATATTTTAATCAACAAGGATTTTAATTTTATTCGAAAAATATTTGAATTCAGCGAAAAAAAATGATTTTCAACCAAATAATTTGAATCCTTAACAAACACAGATTAATTTGCAACTAAATAGTTTGCGATTTTTAATGATAATAATACAAATAGTTTCACTTTATCGAAAACGCCTGAACTCTATCATGTTTTCCCTGATATTCCCTAATTTTCCGGAACCATCAGACCTGTAGCAAGTCTAATACTTGTACTTTTGGATTTTGAATTGCAGACAATCGTTCCAGGAGTTATCATGCTCATCGCAAGCAATAATAAAAAACGTGTTTTGCGGGAGCGGCCATATTTTCCCAGTCTACTTCAATAGAATGTTGTTCACATTACCAAAAAGAATCTTGACATAGTAGATTTAACCCCTAAATGAGAATGTAAAAAGATGAAAATTTTTTAACCTCTACGTGTGAAGTAAATTCCATCACAAGTTTTTAGTGCTTAGGGAATAAAGTACAAATTAATCCGAGTTATAGACATTTCAAAATTATGTTATATGTATTGTTAATTGTCTTATTCATTGCGTTTGAAAATAAAAAATTAATTTTTGTAATTATGGTTTTTTTTGTAGGTTCTTAAGGATATGTTTGTAATTACTCTTATTCAAATTATCAAGCAGCATATATTTTTCAAAAAATAAACAGATGGCTTAAGGTGGCTTGGGCGCTTTTTAAAAAAATCACAGGCAGTTCTGAAAATTTGATATTATCGAAAGAAAATATACTAGATCACTTTGCAAAAAAGAAA
>NC_046664.1:124089714-124091738 GCF_010883055.1 Belonocnema kinseyi | reverse complement strand
TCACTTTTTTTGGTCGTTTTCTACTTTTTTATTAAGATGACATTATAATATGCGTATATCAATAAAATTCAAATAAAGACTGATCGCATGATAGATAGCCCCTACAGTGCCCCCCACATTGTACGGCACCAAACGCCCAAGCCACCTTAATGTGCATTGCATTAATTTTATTTTATAATTTTATTTTTATTTTTGAAATTTTCCGCATTGAGAACCTGCATTGCAGTGACATCACGGCCACCCGAAGGCTAAGTCTATTGTCGGGAAAAGTGAGCAAAAAAATTTCGAAAAGTGCAATATCATCGAAAGAGGTAACCGTTCTCGCTCCCGCTCCCATTGCTGCCATTAGGACTCATAATCACCGCTGCTTCCGATATCATAGCTTAAATTTGGAAATTTACTTGTTTAAAGCTTCAAAAGAGGCCCTAAATATTATTATTCTGACCTACAAATTGGAAAATGTATTGTATGAAAATGGAGGAACACTTGCAAGAAGTTTCATCTCAAAAGCGTCCCCTTAAACATATCAAATACTACACTGAAGTTGAGCTCATTTTATACTGATAGTTTGTCATGCAAATGACTTAGTCGTTTTTTTTTTTGTAAACAGGAACCTGCATTTGCTCCAGTACAAATCGCTTGATATATTTCCGACGTTTTTTCCAGGATATTTGAGATTTTATTTGTTCAGAAATAAAAGAATTGTGCAGCTAATCCAATTTCATAGCGCAGCCGTTGATAATAGGTCCACAATAGATACAACCTTTTTTATGCACTATAAAATTATGAATATTTTTTCACGTCACCATATTCCACCTAAAATAAACCGTTCTCGAGTAATTTTAAAAAACATGTTATTGTTTAACACTTTCCACAATTTCGGAACTTTGCCGTACACGTATGTTTGGGGACTTTTTACAATATCTTTATAAAGCCACTGCCAACGTATCTGTGAAAAAATGCTACTTTTACGAATTTTTTTCTCAAATCCTTCATTGACTGGACTAATTTTTCTCCGTGTAATAAGAAGTGCTATTTCACAGGATTTAGCACTATTTTTTATGGTAAAAATGATACATGCTAAAAATCGTGAGGTATTTTATGAGTTATCTATGTATTTAATCTTATCCTAAAAAATATTTTTTATCTGACTACTCAAAATATAATACCTTATGTACAGTAGCACTATATACAATGTAAGGAGTACTAAACGCTAAGATATAATGAGAATTCATACTGCTCCACATAGTAAAAGTTCCCTTGCTCTATAGTTCATATTAACTGTGCCGCATTTCCATTTCTTTAAGGGTACACAACATATCATTCTATTCGAGAAGTAATTACTTCTATTTTGAATAATAAAACGCGCTCCTGACGACCTTTTTTTGCATTAACATTTACATTTGCATCTAGATTCTATTCAGGACTTTTAACGAATTTGCTAATAACTTTAGTATTTTTCACAACAGTGAAAAGTAAAACTGAATATTTTATTGTATATCTGTTGAAAAAAGTGTAATGTTCCGTGATCAGCTATTAAAAGGATTACTTTTTCTACCTGAAGGTACGTTAATGCAAAATGCAACCTTGTTTTAACATAACTGTCTTATTACTTGGTTCGTTGGTTGTAATGTGGGCGAGGGGGCCGTGAAGCACCCCCTGGCGCTCAGTGCCACACCCGTGTTTTGTCTCAAGGCAGTACTTCGAATCCGACCATCTGCGTCGTGTATTTTTGGATCTCGGCGACTTTCCGTTGTTACCAACATTCTGAGATTATACCTCTTAGGTGCCAGGCCTACCCATCGCACAGCAAGGGACGCCTTTCCTTGGCACTGGTAAACAAAGTGATCCTCGCCAGCTATGCATCCGCAAGCCTCCCTAGCAGGCTAGGGTGGGTGAGCGATCCCTCTGAGATCATCAGGTAGTGTTACGAGGGTAGTTCAATAAGTCCTTAGAATGACCAACATATGGCGCGCGAATCGCTCCAAATCATCTGTTTTCAGTCAGCACCACTCCCGACTAGA
>NC_046664.1:124080178-124089614 GCF_010883055.1 Belonocnema kinseyi | reverse complement strand
GTATAGAGCTCCAAAAAGATTATATTGAAAAATAAAAAAAAATTTACCCAAAAAAAATTGTTTTTATACTTCATTCTAAGGACTTATTGAACTACCCTCGTAGATGCACAGATTCGAAGTACTGCCCTGGTGTTATGTAAGCGTATGTGTGTGTATGCTCATTACTTTAAAGCTTCCAGCGACCATTCCGTGTCGTTGCCCCGTACAATTTGAATTTAGTTCTTGCAGTCATAAGACGTGCCTGTGAAGTTATTTTAAACCTCTATTTAGCCTATCTATAGCCTTTCTGATTGTATTTCAATTTCAAATCTCAGAAAAAATTATTCTTCTACACTCGTTTTACACGAAATGTTTTTTTTTGGAGAATCCAAATGCAGTGGCATTGTCATTAATGCCATGGCTGATAACAGCTATATAGACACAGTATGGCACGAAACAATCAAAAAACGAAAGAGGGAGAATCTGTCACAGTGAACCAGCAAAAGTAAAATTGTTTCCCCAAGAAATACATGAAGATTTTATCCAGCATGTTCAGGTATAAATATTACTTACATATATATTAATTTTCAACTTTGTCATGCTAGAGAATTTGTAACATATTTTTTTGCAAATAAATAACCTAACACATGATATTATCTGTTTTCAGAATGCCTCAGATATAGATCCGGTTTTAAAGGACAAGTGAGATCAACTTTATAAAGAAGGACTTCGATTGCAGTCATTCATTTTATTTGTGAGGCCAATTAAATGCAAAAAAAACTAATAAATAATTCAAAATGAAAAAATAAATACAGATGAATATATAATAATAATAATAATAATAATAAATCGCTTTTAATTTTACTTTTATAATAAAATATCTTAATATAATAAGCTTCACTACCTTGCGTTAAGGAACCGTGACAAGAAGCCCAAACGACAAAACGCCCGCCCAATGAGAGTCGCGCTCCGTGAAAAAGGCCCGAAAATCAGAGAGCGAGTGTATCATAGTATGAAATCTATTTTTAGTATGGTTCTCGCAGGCTTTTAGCAAAAGTACATTAAACAGTTTGCAGTAGTACAATTTACCATTTTGCATTGCGTATAAGGCCACTCTTCACGGGATACGCAGGTACCTACAGTGGTTATACCTGCAACGTGGCAAGGATTAAATTTACTATGTGACAAAGTACAATTAGCTCTTAGCTCAGTCAGCGTAGTTACGTTTATGGGCAATCTACAATATTAATAACGATTAAAATTCCTATGCAGCATAGAATATGATGCTGTTTTTGACGGTATGAAATACCTTTACTGCATATTATAAATTATTTTAGTAAATTATTAAAAACAATTATTAACCTCCATGTGTCACAAGTTTACTATACAAAGTAATTAAAACTTTTACAAATCTTCGCACAATTAGCGAACCATTTTTTTCAGTATGATGAGAATGTGTCCGACAAAGCCAAATGAGTTTAAAAAAAGAGAGAATTCACGCTCACAAAATTACAGTTGCCGATGCTTTGACCTTTAATTCTAAAAAGACTGCACACACATGTGGGAGAAATATAAAAGCCGAGCGCATCCCTGGCGAACCGAAGGAACCGAATGGAGTCTCTACAAAGTATCCGTAAAGACCCCACTGGGTCTCCATTCGGTTCCTTTTTAAAAAACTCAAAAAAACAGCAAGATCAACTTTTAAACGGTTGAAATTCGAATCTACGTTAAATTTTCTATTGGAAACTCACGGAGTAATCGCAATACTTTTTTTTGCAGCGGTAAAAACTTTAAAAAAATATAAAAGATCTATAACACCTGTTGACTGCTACTTAGAGATGATGCGTTTGAAGTATAGAAGTCAACATGCGTTATACGTCTTATTATTTTTTTAAACTTTTTACCGTTGAAAAAAAAAAAACTATTACGATTATTCCGTGACATTCAATAGGGAATTTTAACGTATAATCCGAATTTCAACAATTTCAAAGTTGATTTTGCTGTTTTTTTGGGTTTTTTAAAAAAGGAACCGAATGGGGACCCAATGGGGTCTATATCAGTACTTTGTAGAGGCTCCATTCAGTTCCTTCGGTCCACCAGGGGTAGCGCTAGGTAAATAAATTATCGAGCGCAAAGCGCCAGATTAACATATTATCGCTCAAAAATGCGAGCGAAGCGAGCCACACGCATAGCCTGCGATGAGAATGTGCCCACACAGCGGGCAGTTTTAGGTACATGTCATCAGTTTGCAATTTTTCAAGCCCAGTTTATGTACAACATTATGATAAAATTATTTTTATATATGTACCCAGTTGATATTTAAAACAAATTGTTTGTAAATTTGAAAAGTATGTGTATCCTTCCGGCAACCTTATTTCCTGATAAGTATCAGGATGACATTTTAAATATATTGTTTCATAAATAAAATGTAATGCAGAATGCGTAAATTTAAGAAAACTGAAATATATGTAAAAATGTATATCACACGGAGAAAAATGATTGGGTAATATTAATAAATCTTTATTGAGTTCGTAATAAAAGGATATGTACATAACGATCAGATATAACGTGAGAACCCAAAGGGCGAGGTACAGCTTAAAGCTGCTTTGAAACCTAACCCTAAGAATTGTTAAAAATTGTATAAGTTTTCAATATTTCACATAGTAAACTGGTGACACATGAAGCTTAATAGTAGTTTGTAATGTTTCACTAAAATAATTTATAATATGCAGTAAAGAGATTTTATAGCGTGAAAAACAGCATCATATGCTATGCTACATGGTAGTTTCAATCATTATTAATATCACAACAGTGCACATAAACATAGTTACGCTGACTTAGCTAAGGGCTAATTGTACTTGGTCACATAGTAAACTTGACCCTTGTTGAGTAGCAGGTATAACTACTGTAGGTATCTGCGTATCCCGTGCAGAGTGGCTTTATCCGCTATACTGAATAGTACATTCTACTAATTCGAGCTGTTTAGTGTACTCTTGCCAGAAACCTGCGAGAACCATAGTGAAAATAGGTTTCATTCTATATTACATGGTAAAGTGAACTTTCCTAAATACTTACATGTACTGTATTGAATAGTTTCTAGAACTATGCCCCATAGTAATTTTAATTGCTTCAAATATAAAGTGTGGCATTTTTCATGTCTCTTAACGCCAGGTGGAAAAGGCTTTATATTATGATATTTGATTACAAAAGTAAATTTAAAAACGATTTATTATTATTATATATTCATCTGTGTTTTGCTATTCATTTTAAGTTATTTATACGGGTTTTCCTTCTAATTTGCCCTTAAATAAAACGAAAGACTGCAATCGAAATCCTTTTTCATAAAGAGAAGAAAGTGGAGAGGATAGAGGTACGGCCTCCACCGTCGGTTCGTTGAGCGTTAGCCCGTCGTTATGTTGAGCGGGTCGTCTTGCCGGTGGTCGTCTTCTTGGACGGCTAGTATAAGTCATATTTATACCTGAACATGCAGGATAAAACCGTCTTTTATTTCTTGAGAAAATAATTTTTATTTTTCAGTTCCACTGTAACAGATTTACCCTCATTCGTTTTTTATTTCTGTTCATTGCCATACTGCATCTGTGTGGGTGTTATCAGCGTTGGTATTAAAGACAATGCTACTGCATTTCGGTTCTCTGCAAAAAAACTATTCTGTAGCACAATATGAAGATTCAGGAAAATAGATCATAGAGCCTAGATCTAAAATTTTTGGTTGATTCTGAACCAATCTATTCAAACTATTACATTTTCCAAATAGGAAAAGTTAGCGTTTTTGCTGCAATTCTGCCAAATGTTATTACTAAAACACTCCAAACTGTTAATAAATCAATTTCAATTTATCGGCGCCAAAAATCATTTTAGACTTTTGATTCGGTTGCAGAAGTAATCTATAGGCAGAAGCAACCTCTAGATCGCTTATTCTTGATTTTAAGAGGGTCACTCGATGTGACGGCCCGTTTTTTTACCTTTTTGGGGATTTTTTTACGTACGATAAGAATATACGACTTTTGAACTTTTTACTATATATTTATTTACATTTGAACAGTAAATTGTGCAAGTTTTAACAGAAAATCTTTATTATAATGCGTATGGCGCCACTTCAAAGACACCCATTCCAAAAAAAGTGTGTCCTTGGCCGGCATGATTCCGGGCGAACGGCTTATTTTAAACCAAAAAACAAAACGGCATTTTAATCTGTGAAGCTGTGGCCATCGCCTGAACTAGGATATTTTTAAAATATTCAAAATTGAATAATTGGCACGGTTTTGAACCTTTTTCTCAAATTTCATGATTTTTTCGATTATTTTCTCACGAAAAAAACACGGCTTGGAAATGCTTAATTGTCCTAGTTCAGGCGATGTGTGCACATGTGTTGAATCTAGCCTACAAATTTCAAAGCAATCGGTCAAACCGTTTTTGAGACATCATTCTGGCCAATTCGAAAAGCGCGGTTTCGAGAAAAACGCGTTTGAAAGTTCAAGAACGATTTAAACAATGTAGTACACGTAGTCGTTCCAACAGCTGTAACTTTCCAATAACTTTAAATGATGGAAAATCACTTCACCAGCATATTCTACACATGTATAGGAATAAATTTAGGCAAAAAAATCGATTTTTTCGACCGGACACACAGGGTGACCCCTTTAAGTTTTTCGCAGAATTTTATCTACTTTCATTTTGAAAGCAGTCTAGCACTATTTATGGTCCAGGATGCAATGGAAACCTTTAATCCGCGTAGACGTGATTTTAAGCAAAATTTTAAGGGCTCCTTTTTCGCAAGTGTTAGCTGGATTAAATGGACAACCTCTTCCTCTGTTGCGCCCTACCATGGAGGTCGAGTCGAAGGCGTGTTGCCGTGTTATACTAAATATATTTCCTGTCATGAAAAGGAGGTTGCGATTATATCTCAAAATCTGAAACGACATTATCTCTTCACCTATCAGTTGGATTTAAACGCGCCGCCTATTTTTTAAAATCAAGATCAGAATCGAGATCAGCGGAATCTATAATGAAGGCAATGCATGCGCACCGAAATGCGATCTAGAATCATTTTTTGGTTAAGAACAAAGCTGCGTGTTATAAAGCCAAGGCATTTCCGCCGAAGTGCGCTCTAGCCCTGATGTGATACGTTTGGTGGCGGTAAATGCTGCAGATACAAGTCGAGTTTGGAGTTTGCATTGTACAATTTTGACTTGCATTTCATTCAAAGCTAGCTGTAAGGCTTCAACGCTCATTCGAGGGATCTGTGTACATTATGGATGTGAACATTCTTAGCGATCGTGCCGAATTCGAGTGAAGCTCATATATGCCTTTTTCTACACATTTATTTAACCTTCAAACAATTTTAATTTAAACTAAGAATGTTTATCCGATGACTCTTTTCTATATTGCTTTGTAAATCTAAAAGAACTAATAATTATTGAAACAATTTTAACTAAAAAATTAAGAGTTTGTCCTTTTTCTACAAGTAAATTTGTTTGCGCAGTTAACTAAGAATGTCTACCCGATGGGTATTTTCTATGTTGCTTTGCAAATATACCGGAACTATTATTCATTAAAATAAGTTTAATTTAAAAAGAAGAGTTTAACATTTTTTGTACAAGTTAATTTTTTTACGAAGTCAAGTAAGAAGTTCTATACAATGACTTTTTATGCTGCTCTTAAAATTTACAAGAATTATTCATTTTGGTAGGAAATTCACTTGTTTTGTTGAAAATTAAACTATTTCGTTGAAAATTTATTTTATTACCTGAGAGAAAAATTTGTTTCTTTTTTGATTAATTGCATAAAAAAAGTCTGCAAATTGTTAAAATTTTCTGTAAAACATAAAAAAAGAAACCTGCACGTTTCGCTGACAATTAGACTCCATACATATATAATTTAGTATAAACATAAGTATTGTTCCATTTATTTTTTATCAACAAATTTTATGAACAAATTGACAAATAGTCTTATTATAGATACAAACAATTTTGTTGTTGCTAAAAGTGCTTCATATTAATGTAGGAATGACATTTAATTACAAAACTAATTAAAAAGTTTATAATAAGAATTGTTTTTGATCAAACCTTAAATTTAAATATTTTACCACAAGAACTGTTGATATAAATGTCTATTATAAACTTTTCAATTAGTTTTGTTATTAAATGTGATTCCTACATTAATATGAAGCACTTTTAGTAAGCAGATTTTTTTTTTACTGATATTAAGTCTATTTGCTAATTTGTTCATAAAATTTGTTTATAAGAAATAAATGGAATAACGAACAAATTATTTGTATTCTATGAATCCCCAAGCATTAATTTAAGATCTTATAAAGTTTATCTAATCAGTTATTAAAGCGTACAAAATTGTTATGCACAACATATCAGTTCTTCCATATTTTGTTTGAAAAAATTATTAATAAACAAATAGAAAAGACAAAAATTCGGCGCGTCAAGGTCTACAGAATTTAATAAACTTTAATTTAAAAAAGAAGAATTCAAAATCGGACCAAAATTGAAGGTTCTGTAAATTTTCTGAACGAAAAAATTTCATTTCCTTCCACTGTGCGCGCCTTCGACTCCACCACCATGGTAAGGCGCAACAGAGCTCATATACTATTCCATTAAAATGTCCCCTGCAACATAATGCAGAATTCGCCGGTTTAGAGCCGTCCAACTTCGAGACTGAGTCCAGCGCTGAACAATAGAAAAAGGTCGCTGAGAGAGCAGGTATGCCGCGGTACCTTGAGATCGTCTTAAGCCAAATCTACATTCCTAATTTGAAAAAAATGTCTACCTAACCTACTTCATCCACATAATATTATAACAATACGGAGAAACCTTTTGCTGCAATATTTGCAAAAGTCAGACTATATTTTACTATTTTTAGTTTGCAATGAAGGGACACAGCGGAACTTTTGTAATGCTTACTACTTCAAGTAGTAACTAATAACTACATGCTGAACTGCAAAATTCATTGAAAAAAATAAAAAAATGTTACATTTATTTCTACTGACGTTTGTAATATTTGTAAAGGATTATAGTAACGTCGAGAGATACCGGCGCACTGATTTAGTAAGCGACTTTGTAAAAATTGGTGCAGTCAGATTAGCAGACGAAAAATAATAAACCCAACATACGCCGCGTCGTGTTGAAGGTCACGATACGTATCCTTTACACGAGCATACCACATAAATGCAGCCTTATTTATTATGGGATGCTGAATACTTTTGCACTATTATATTTTTGTAAATTGCAATTGTACAGTCCACATGATTATATATAGTTATTATATACATGCAGGAATATTATATTACAAGCTGAAACAGAAAAATGTGATTAAAGTAAAGCTGGTGGGAATCGAACACGGGTTTCCAGCGTGGTAGCACGGTAATTTTCCATTCGGCTAAACTAGATAACGAGATCCAGAAATTTTTCGCTCTTATCAAGTAAATTCTAGCAGTGAAATTGACGTCCATTAAAGTATTTATTAATTGTTCACAGTGGTGGCATTCTTAGAATTCTAAGCACTATATCTTAACGTAATCAAATATCCCAATATCGAGGTTAAAAAATTTATTTTTGCTTTCTGTGGAAAATTTGCTTTTCAATTGTAACTTTTTGAATTATCCTAATTTATTGTAATAAGGATCTTTACATCAAATCATATTCAGTGATTGATAAATTTAAGGAATTTAAGTAGAGCGTTGGTCGGCTGACATCGTTTACGCTCGGCTGCACTGGGTCCAACACCAGGCTCGCTTACAAAGTCACTTACCAATATTCGAGAGCGATCTTCCCAATTTGTCTTACTCCATAATAGAAAAAATAGAAAGTGTCGTAGTATAATTCATATTCGTACAAACAATAGCAATTTCTTTTACAAATTTAGTCTTTTATCTTATTTTAGGTACTTATTACTTCTCCTCTTTAAATATAATTCAATTATGTCTCTACTAATTTATCCTCTCTACGATTTCACTATAAAAAATACTAAGACTTCGTATTATCGATAGGAAAATTTCATATAAAAGTAGCATAGCTTACGATTATTGTATTAAAATATACGAATTATCGCCTTGGTCTCTCGATTGTAACCTAATTTAGTCATTTTTCCAGTACAAAGTTTCTCAGTGTAATGATCTTTAATCCTACATTTTATTTTGCCAATAAATTACTAGAAAATAATGAAGACACGACTAGCGACATATAGTATCGATTTTTGATTATTAAACAGGTTTTTGTCTGAAAACTCAAAAGTTTTTAAAAATAAAATTTAAAAATAGTAATTTTTTAGTATTTTTTTGTTTTTAGGAATGAGATTTAGGCTCTCCGAAATTTTATTAGAATGAGTACCCAGTGGGCATCAAGGTGTCCTCAAAACGTCTTTAAAACGTCCTACAACGTCCGATGATATTAAAGCAAAAAGTTGTTCAAAAAATACTTTCTTGTAATGTATTTCTTTAAGAAAATAGAATATATTTTTACTAATTAAATTATTTGTAAAAAGTGATCTATTTATAATAATATAAAATTATAAATTACACAATCTTATTACATTTTTCGTTTAAATCAATTAATTCCAAGCGATCACGAATCTCCCAAGACGTTTTTAGAACGTCCTGCAGATGTTTTTAAATGTATAAAAAATATCTAAGGCATCAAAAAAAAAACGTCTAATGTTCCAAATACGTCTTAAAAATGCCATTGAAACATTGTGCTGTGTTATTGTTATTTACAACATTTTTTTATATTTAGAAACAATTAATAAATTAATAGCTGTTCTTTCACCACAAAGTTTTGTAACTGAAATTTTAAAAATGTTTAATAATATGAATATGTCAGTAAGAATTTAAATTTATGCACCCGAAAAGTATATGTAAAATGTCGCAAAAATGTCGTAACGATGTCGTAACGATTCCTAACTACTTCCACCTAATAGTTTTAACTTAAATTCCAGAAAAGTTTATCTGCATGGAAGGACATCAATATCTGCAATTCAGTATTTAATCATACGTTTTCTAATATTCAGATAATCTTTTTACTTGAATTTGGATGAATTTCTGCTGGCTGTAATTTCACTTTTCAATTTAAGGACAAGATCATTTTAAGTTACAAAAATGTTTGGTGTATTCTTCTTTACATTAAAAAAAGACAACAATATCCAATTTCCAATTCGAATTTCAAGTATTTTGATATCCTCTATCTATAAAATTAATAAACTTATTTAAGTACCTAGTATTACGAGGCAAATTCTATTCTTAATTTAACAACTAAAGTGAAAATAAGCCTAATGTAAATAGGTAAAAAAAACTGAAATATATTCACCCGAAAAGTATAAATGAAATATTGCAAACAGTGCCGTCTTTTAAGACCGTCGGGCCCTAGGCACGGCCGACGTGGGGCCCTCTTAAGGCGGCGGAAATCATATAAAGTAATAGGTCTTTCAACTTTTT
>NC_046664.1:124075946-124080078 GCF_010883055.1 Belonocnema kinseyi | reverse complement strand
GGCACTAAGAGTACTTTATTACCATCTCTGTCACTCCTACGGCATTCACCTTAATATCGCTCCTCTAAATGTTCCTAGGGAAATTGAGTCAATTGTCGAGAACAACATTAATTTTATTTTCACATTGTCACCTAAAGTGAATTCACATTAGATTTCAAATAAGTACTATAGTATCGTAAACTAATAAGGTTATATATTGTAATTTGAAAATAAACTGCACGTGTATTACTAGCTGATTGTAAATATCGCCAAAGATTTCTTAAAAAACATGGTACTTAAAGGAATCGGTGATAATAATTATAAGGTCTAGAAAATATTGCTTTTCTTCTGAATAGAAAATTTGAAGATATTTCAATGCGAATTTAAAATTGGATTCGCTTGTATTTACCAATAAAGAAGAATACATTTAAATTTGTTACATCCTAAACTGATTTTGCCCTTAAATTGAAAAGTGAAATGAAATTAAGTACAAATTAGTTTGAATTCAAATAAAAAGTTTACGTAAATTTCAGAAAATTTGTGATTCAATTATGTAATTAAGATATTGCGCTCCTCAAATTTAACCTATTTTTTTAAAATTCATGTTTGACCCTCTACTGGTACGGTGGTTTGAAAAGACATACAAGGTACAGTGGGGTCGGATCCGACCTGACCTATTAATGAGATTTTAGGCAACCAAAATTACACAATAAGCATTTTAATGAATCATAATCTTTACTAGTCTTTTTGCAGTATTACAAAATTGTAACTATTTAAAAAACTCTAGAAACTCAATATGGCACAATTTCTCTAAAAACAATGCAAGAATGCGAATGAGTGCCAAATTTCCAGAATGAGAAATTGTAGGCAGAAAACACCAGTCATTCTGAAGATAATGAAAACGCAAAATATTCACTTTTTTCCTACTAAGAATGAATCAGTACAAAACTATTTGGAACAAAAGAACTTTTTCCCAGAAAAGAAAATCCTTATCAAATAAAAAATAACCATTATAACACAATTAACTGTACTGATAATAGTAAATAAGACTACCTTTCTCATCAAATTCTCATCGAATTCGAATCTCAACACCTTCTACGGTACTAATGGGTTTGGTTACCTGGCCTGAAGTGGAGGTGGGCAAGGGGAATACTACAACCAAAGCTCGGGTCGTATCGGACCCACACCGTACCAGTAAAGGGTTAAATTGGTAGATGAAAGTCGTTACTCTATCGTTATGAAATCTTTACGAAATTTGACTTATACATTCCGGTGCAGATATTTCAATTTTTTTAACATATTCATATTAATAAATATTTCTTTTAATATTATTTCTTAAAGTTTGTGATGAAAGAACAACTTTTTACTGAATAATTTGTTTGAAATACAAATAAAATGTTATGACTATGGTATTGTAACAACATAATAGCACGCTCAGGAAATGTGTATTCCTGCACAGAATTTATATCAGAAAATAAATTCAAAATAGAATTTCCCAAAAAATACTATCTTATTAAAAGCTTAATAATTTGACTAAATACATAAATTACTTTGAAAAATCAGAGGTGATCATTTTTAAATCAAGAAATTATTTCTGGTTTTCTAGATAAGGGATCAGAAATTACTTTTCATGTGGCCTCTATTGAAACTTCAATTTTCGATACCTATAGAGCGGGTTGAAACACGGTGTTTGCATCCCTAGGATTGAAACATTTTGTTTCAACTCTGGGGTACACAGGCAAGTAGGTAGAAAGGTCAAATCTACAGGTAACTAAACTCGAATTTTCAATAGATTTGCTATGAAAAATAATATGAATTACTAGGAATGTAACACAATGATCGCAACTTGTGTGAACGCAGCCCTCCCTTCACTCAGACAGCAAACTTCACACTCGTTGCAATTGCTGTTTCATCCCTTGTAGTGCAACATACTATTAAATGCGTATTTGAAATCGGATTTGCTTGTGTTTTTTGTTTGTCGTAAAGAAGAATGCAGTTAAAATGCTACAATGCAAGAGGAGACTGTTTTTAAATGTAAAAGTGAAATTAAATTAAGCACAAACTTACCTGGATTTAAATAGCATCTTTATAGCTTCTGCGAGACACTTTACTCATAATTTTTGGTTTGCAAATGTTCAATTCTTATTAACATATTCATATTAATACATATTCTTGTAAATTTTACTCGTGAAACTTTGTGGCGGAAGAGCAGCTGTCTTACTTATTAATTGTTTTTGAAATTAAAGTTTTAATGAAAAACCTCTTCTCCTTCGCTCCGCTGGAAATCGAACAGAAGAACTACCGATTGCTGGTCGTGTGCTTTTCCCTTAAGCTATTAGAGAGATCGCAAGAAAAATCATTTTTGAGAAATAGACGCATTATTTTGTCAGTTCTTGCAAAAACATTTTTTTAAGGAATCAGTATTGCCACCAGAGAACAACAGAAATTCTTAACGTCTTTTTAGACTGTATGGAACTATAAATTGAATACTTTCAATTAAAGTTTGTTTGAAAAAAGACCGTCTCCTTCACTCTACTGGGTATCGAACCACAAAGCTTCCGATTGCCGGTCGGGTGCGTTCCCCTCAAGCTATTAGAGATCAAAAATTATTTTTCAGAAGTAGATAATTTAATTCTTCTTTCGATCTCTTCAGTAGCTCAAGGGAAAAGCACCCGACCGGCAATCGAAAATTCTGTGTTTCGCTTCCCAGTGGAGTGAGGGTGAAGTTCTTTTATCAGAAAGAAAGTATTAAAAAAAAGGTTAATTCATAGTCCCATCCATTTTGAAAAGACGTTAAAAATGTCTGTTTTTCTCTGGTGATAATACAGATTCCTATTAAAACAAGCTTGTTAATTGGACAGTGGGTCTTGCATTACACTAAAAAATCAGAGGTATTGATTTTAGGATATACACATTATTTCTCTTTTTCTAGATAGAGGACCTCAAAATGCTTTCGATGCGATTTTGAAATCGGCTCTTTGCTTGTTTTTTACCCAGGATGCGAAAATCTATTTACTTGCGTTGAATGTGTTTGGAAGGCTTCTGAATTGCCTGGAATTCCAGATTCCCGCTGATTCATTTTTGAAAGACTTTTAGTCGTTATTATTTTTTTGACTAACTTATATGCCGCGAAAGCCTTTACAAAATCTAGAACTGAAATAACAAAAGAATCTAATATCCTTGCGCATGATTTCTTTGAATCTTTCGAAAATTTATGAATTTAAAAAATCATGTGAAATATGGCTGCTTAACCTCAAAAAAGTATTTCTCATTGAAAGAGAGGGGAACTGATTCAATCTGAAGTTGCTTGAAATGGTAATTGCAATACATGGCAGATTCAAAGCTGCTTCAAAAAATGACCAATCCACATAGTCGTAAACCGTTTCAGTTTTAACTTTGTGAATTTGCAAAATACAGGTACGCAATTCACAATGTCGTATTTTCAATGGGTTCTTTTTTTCTGGGTATCATAAAGAAAAATAAACTCATATTATATTATGCTCCAAGCATTATAGTTCGCGCTTGTCTACGAACCGTCCTGCAAACATCACGCTCGGCTATGAAGACATACGACCCTAGGAGCATATGTTATTTTGTCCGTTAACGGAGCAAAAATTCTCGTTTTCGCTCCGTTGGGGAGGAGCGAAACCAAGCGATTCTACGTCTGTAAAGAGGGTGTCCTCATTTAAAGCATTTTAACAGAACATTACTCTTTAGAGTACATTTTATTTTTTTCGAGTATAAAGTTTATATGTCACACTTTAAAATGGGGTCGCAGAAAATTACGTATATTTAGTTTAAGTTTTAGGAAAATTAATCTGATCTTAAGTAAAATTTGTCCGAATATAAGACTCAATTATGAATTGCAGGTAATAAGGATTGGACATGAGTTCAATGTTGCTTAAATCAAGGCAAATTTGACTAAATAATATACGAACCTATTTTGAGGTGTAACACTTTTAATAGCTCTTTTTTACTGTGTTAAATGTTCGAATCTAAACCAGTAAGTGAAAGTCCTGACATCTTTACGGCATCATTACGATACCTTTGCAATCAGTGCCGTCTTTACGCAAAGGCAAAATAGGCTATAGCCTAGGGCCCCAAGCCCTCAGAGGGCCCCAGGGAGAGAAAAGTTTGACATTTTTTTTGTAGC
>NC_046664.1:124072749-124075846 GCF_010883055.1 Belonocnema kinseyi | reverse complement strand
TCAATAACTGCAAAGGATGTTTGAGTTTAGCGGAACAGTAATGGGCCTATAAGAAACCAGGGATAAAAAATAATAAATTGTCGTTTCTGAAAAATCGGAGCTTACGTCAACTTCAAAGGTCGAGATGACAAGAAAACGATAGGGCACCAAGAGGAGCCCCGAAACATTCTCACCTGGTAAGTCGTTTGTGGTATTTCGATGTGTCCTTATATAGATTGGATATAACTGATAGTTCATGTGTCGTTGATTCAGTGGAGACGCCCACGTTCTTTTATCAAGGAAAACTCAACCTGAGGGGAGACTACCTAAAAGAAAAAGATATCCAAGGACGAGATTTGGCTGCTTTTGATAGTACCATCAATCATCACCAGTAATCAAAGGATAACTCGTGGAACAGCGCATCAATTGTTATCGGTCAGGTATTAAATAAGTCTCATTAAGATCAGATCAACTATTTCCACATTTTATTCGGATGATTGTTAGTAACGAATAATTAGCAGAACAATTTCAAAGACTGAATTCTATAAAATAATTTTATGAGAAGGTGTGTAGAGTGAGAATGTTGGAATAGTTGCTAAGTTAAAAATAAGTCGTATTACCGGATTCTGAAATTCTTTCAATCATCAAGCTATAGAAAAAGAGAAATCTCCCTGAGATCTTTTATAATAAATTTTGATTTTTGTGAATTGAATTTTTGAAATTATTTGCGTGTAAAGGTTCTGGAAAAGAAATAATATGGCAATACCTCGATCCCCACTCGGTAGGCAAAACTAGTCACCTCACAGCCAACGACGGAAAATTTGTGACCTGCATATTTTTTTTTCTTAATGGCGGACGCAAGTTCAGAAGCAAAATATGTATTTTCACAGAATTGTGCTTATTTACTGTGCCACGCCGATCGAATAATTTTCATTGTCGCAGGATGTAAATTTACACGAACTTTCTTTTCAGTGTAGACATTCTTTCTAATTATCAAGCTTATTTAAATACAATTATTAGGGACAGTTTTTGTTTGTTATAATTAGTATTCAGGAATACACTTTTCAGGAGTTTGCGATGGTGTCGTTAGTTATAGTACGTTGTTATATTTTCCAACAATTAATAATTAAAAAGCTTGTCTCTCATCACAAGGCTTTCGCCTACTAGTTTTAATTGGTAGTTCCATGATTTGTAATTAAATCAATCTTCCTGTTATTTTACTCAGAAGTAAACAGAACTACAAGAAAATTTATTCTCTAACAAAAATAGTAATACAGCCTCTAAAGAAAATTTAATCACCCTGAAGACTAATATAATAAAATAATATAATGTTGTTTACGTATTAGTTAACTCTCGTTAATTTGGACAGGGGAAGGGATTGACTCAGTGAGCACATGTCTTTTACTAATTTAATAGAGCAAACAATTTATTTCATGGTAATAAATCACTGGTCAGAGCAATACAATTTTGTAGTGTTAAGATCGCAGCTAGCTGCTTGAGAACGCAAGCTCTCTCGTACGCGCACTTTGAGGGCCACCTCACTTTACCATTTACCAGTCTACCTATTCGCTGTTAGCTTCCGACTGACTCAGTGATCCCAGATCTGAAACGAGATGCGGTCCAATACTATGACAGGGCTATGTCCGTGTGAATATAGTAGGAGACGCTGTAAATGATTGAGTTGCGCGCGCAACCTATTTCTCCTCTTCTGAATTTGAAAACTCGAAGATGCACGATTGCCGATCGGAGCACTTCGTCGATTCTATTTATATATCTATCTGCTAACAGCTAACTGCTTTGAAATAAATTCAGGAGATTCAGGATTTGTAGAAATTAAATTGTTTTATGGAAAATTTATACTTTTTGATGAAAAATTACATTCTTCGGTTGAATTATGAACTATAAATATGTTTTGGTTGTCAAGTCGTTCTATTGTAAAGGCAAATATATTGTTAAAAATTAAAATTATAAGTTCTGGGTGAACTACTTTGTTAAAAAAAATACGTTTTTTTAACAAGGTTTTTTAATTATGATTGAAAATCTAACTATTTGGCTGAAATTTTAACTCTTTGGTTGAAGGTTTAACTCTTTCATTGAAAACTCATATTTTTCGCTTAAAAATTTCAACTTTTTGTAGATAATTCCTCTTTTTTACTTTAAAATTAAATAATTTCTTTAAAAATTCATGTATTTTGTTTAAGATTTACCTTTTTTGTATATTATCAATTTTCTTGGTCGAAAATTCATCTGATAGAAAATTAATTTACTTTGTTGAAAAGTAAACTTTTGGGTTGAAAATTGATTTATTGTGTTAATTAGATTTTTTCCTAAAATTAAAAAAACTGCAAAATAAAAAAATTGCCTTAAAATCGTCCTGATTCCTTTTTTTTAATTTTTAAAATCTTTTCAAATACTCACTTAAAATTAATTTTTCAAACTAAAAAATCATTTTCAATTTTCTTAGCAATCACAACAATTTTTGTTATTCTTTTTGAATATTTTACAATTCTCAAAAGCTTTTTTTTTAAATCTGCAAAAATCTACATCGTGTTTCAAATTATTTCAAATAATTTCAAGTTTTAAATTAATTTTGGATATTATTCTAAAATAAAATTGTAGCGTTCAAACTTAAAATTTAGCTCATTAAAATTTTAACAAATGAAGGCTTTTTATTTCTACCATAACCACTCTGTTCAAACTTGTATAGTTTTTAATTGTTGTTTATAATGGCTTGTACATTTTCAATCATAATTAAAAAACCTTGTTAAAAAAACGTATTTTTTTCACAAAGTAGTTCAACTCTTAGTGAAATAATCGACTTTCAAAACCAAGAAGATGTACAGTTGATATTTTAACCAAACAATTGCATTTTTGACCAAAAATGATATAATTTTCAACCAAAAGGATTAAGTTTCTACTAAATAAGGTCAATTTCCAACAAAATACATGAACTTTCAACGAAATTATTTAATTTTAAAAACAAAAAGAGTATTTCCACCCAGAACTTATAATTTTTATTTTTAACAATATATTTGCATTTACAACAGAACGACTTTACAACCAAAACATATTTATAGTTCATAATTCAACCGAAAAATGTAATTTTTAATCAAAAAGT
>NC_046664.1:124067021-124072649 GCF_010883055.1 Belonocnema kinseyi | reverse complement strand
TAAAGGTTTACAATTCAAAACTTTTCCATTTACAACTGTGAAAATGACAGTAAATTAATTTTTTGATTTTAAAACCAATTTTCTGTGGATCAATTTTGATGTAAAATTTAAATTTTTCATACGATAGAAAAAATTATTTTTCCATAAATTGAGAAGCTTTGACTTCGAAACATTGAATTGAATTTAAAATTTTAAATTGTCAAATTTTAATCGCTTCAAATTAAAAATGTTTTTGATTAAAAAGTTTTCAATTTTGAATGTCTTTGATTATAAATTATACAATTCTCAATTTCTTTAAACTTAAAATTATCCACTTTTCTCATTTTTAATTTGAAATTATTCAACTTTTAAAATTTTAAAATTTTCTTCTTTTCGATGCAATTTTTAATTAAAAAAATGACAAACTTTGTTTGCTTTCTTCTCCGAATGAATTTAATTAATTCCAACGGTTTTTTATTATCGTAAGTTGTTTGTTTTGAAAAGTCTTCAATTTAAAATCGTTATTTTTTTAAAATTTCAGGTGCTTTCAATTCGGAAATTTTAATTATTATTTTGAAAATTTTTTAACTCTCTAAGATTGCAAAGTTTGGTTATTAATGGATTTTTAAATTGCTTCTGTTTGTAATGGGAGAAAACAGAATTCCATGGTCGTGAACTCGAGCTAGCGTGCGCGAAAATTCACCACTAATTATATTATATGTTTACAAACTTCAAACTATTTATTTATTAGAATACCTTCATTGTCGAATATAAGTTTTTTCCTTCTGGGAGTTTTTTCGATGAATGGTGTTTCACTGAAATCAAACACTGGATCTGGAAAAGTGGTTTACTTTCATGTGCACTGCTATTAAGCTTCCTTAGTAAGATAATGATCTACGTATAAATAATTTTATTCTTAATTTTTACAAGGAAAAAATATATTAAAATTATCAGATCAGTCGATTTAGAAACAAGATCTGCTAATGAATGTGCAGTTCAGAATATTAAAAGACAGTGCCGTGAACAATAATGTTAAATACAAATTACAGAATTTTTAAACGTTACAATCAAATTGTTCAAAGATTGCAAATACTTGAAATGAAACTTCATATTAAAGCATTTAGAAAATTGCGATGATTATATAGTGGTAATAATACACAAATGAAAGTTATTGAAGTTCAACAATGTTTACATTCTGGCCTGTCAAAATTACGAATTTATGTACTAGGTATTCTAAATTCAACATTTGATAGTTTAAGTTCGGCGGAGTTAAAACATTAAAATTTTGTATAATTTTTTTACGCATAGAGAAAAATCATTATATACCCTATTGTAAAAGGTTTACCGTCAAACAGCAAAAAATAGGTGTATCGAAATAAGTGCAAAACTGTCAAAAAAATTAAACTGTGAAACTAATTCTGGAGAATTGATGTAAAAGTGTGAAATACTTACTGTTGGCATGCTCCATCTTCAGCACTTTCAATTATAATTACACAACTTGGTGTGTCGCACACGATAATATTACGATGTAAGCGAAACTCTCTATCGATTTTATTATCGACCAGAGGACTAACGACAACCAACAAGAGGACGACATATAGAACCATCTTTGCCGGCGCGATCGTGCTCTCGCTTAATGTTAGGTTGAGAATTTAGTAAGGTGGGAACAAAATGTCCGGTCCTACTTACAAACTACGTCCTAACTACTCTGAAATTATAAAACATTTTTTTTACAACAATTTGAAAACTGACGCTCCTTGACAAGTTTAGATCGGAAATATATCAGAACTTCCGTCTGGTGAGTTCGCACTATTTTCTGCAGCGTAGGGCTGTTATTCAGCGGCGTTGAACCAAGATTCGACACTCTAGGCGTGAACATTGTCGATAGAACAGAACACGATAGCTCAGAAAAGTTACAACACTCTGCAGGAGAATAGAAATGTTGATATACTCTGTTTCTGGAAATTGGTTTTACGACAATTTTCTTCGGGACAGTCGAATTGGTTTATCGAAGGTTATAGCGCTGATTAATATGGGATCGTTTGTGTGTACGGTGAAAACCTCTGTAGTTTCGCGAAAAGAATTTAACGTGATAAATAAACACTCGAGATTGATAGGATTTGGAAATAGCGATGTAGAGTCAATGGGAATGTTTGTTGAGAACGTGCAACTCGAAGAATTAAAACTACGAAAACTATGTTTACGTATTGTTCCGAATAACACACAAAAGTTTGAGATTATTTTGGGGCGTCCGTTTACTGAAGCGTTATACTTAAAATACGTTCGAAATGGTTATGATTTGACCTTTTATGATATTGATTCAGAATTATTTGACTAAGGTGAAAGTGGGAAGGTAGTTGCAGGTGAGTAGTTAACACTTGAACCGGGAGAGGTAAATTTCATTAGAGATAGTGTAAATACGCTTGAAATAGAAATATCCGCAATTAACGAAAGCGAAATAGGAGTTAAAGTAAAAATAGCGAAAAAGCTTGAGAATTCAGTTTTGGTCATATGAGAGGCCGCGTGTAATGTCAAAAGTATTGAAGTCTTTCATGCCGAAGAAGTATTCACCGAGTTAAGTGTAACGAGCGAGCAGAGACGCAAGTTGATGAATGTGTTGAATTCATATCGTGATTCTATTGCTAAAAAGGTAAGCGCATTCGGGAAAACTGACAAAATAACTATGAAAATTGAACTTGAATTACCAAACCAATGCCGCGTCTGATACCGAATTTCGATGACTTGCTGGAAGAGTTGAATGAAGCTAATATTTGTATCACACTCGATCTATCGTGCGGATACTTACAGATGCCTTTAGACGAAGATTCTAAGCAGTATACAGCTTTCACGACCGAGACTTAGACAGGACAGTTTCAAAGAGCCATGTTTGGTCGAGCTAACGCGCCGCGAAATTTTCTGAAATTTATGTAACTAATTCTTGGTCCTGCGCGTAGACATAGCATAGCTTTTCATTTCTTTGATGAAATTTTTATTTAGGCGAAAGATTGGGATCAGTCAATGATCAACCTACAGATAATTCTAGACATGTTACGAGACGCAAAACTCACCGTGAATATAGGGAAATGTCGATTCGGGATGCGTCAAGTAGAGTATCTAGGATACGTGATAGGTAAAGGAAAAATATTACCCGGTGAGCGAAAAATAAAGGCGATCGAAGACTTTCCGAGACCGAAAGACAAACACGAACTCCGTAGATTTATTGGACTAGCAAGGTTTTTTAGACGATTTGTGGTAGGATTTGCATCCATAATAAAACTTTTAACTGGTTTGTGGAAAAACGAAAGTGCTTTCATCTGGGAGCCGACAAAAGAACAGGATTTTACCAAAATAAAAGCTAATCTCGAAACCGGCTCTATAATTGTACAACGCTAAAGCTAGTCGGGCAGAGCTGCACTCCGATGCTTCATCGTTAGGCCTAGGAGCAATGCCATTACAAGCGGACAAAGACGAACCGTTACAATTGGTGTACGCGATCAGTAGAAGAACGACAGAAACGGAAGCGAAATATCACTCAAGTAGTTTAAAGTTGATGGCAATAGCTTGGTCGCTACAGCGGTTGCGATCGTTTTAAATAGGTATAACATTTGTCATAGTAACCAATTGCCATAGACTAGTGCATATAAATGCTTGGCGATCAGAAAATGCACAGATTGAAAGATGGCTGAGCCAGCTGTCAGAATTCGAGCTTGAAGTAAAGCATCGCAGTGGCGTATATATGGCACACGTTGATTCTCTCTCCCGGGCACCAGCTGATAGTGAATCACTAGTGCATTTTGTGGTGTTAAGTGTACAATCTCCTGATGATGAAATTCTCGTTTTTCAGCGATCAGATCCAAAGATTTTAGAGATAGTTGACATTTTGAAACCAAAAGAGTCAGAAAGAGATAAAGTGGAAAGAACTAGAATCACAAAATTTGTATTACATAACGGGTTGTTTCATCAAAAAGTTTTACTCAATGTAAAAAAAGTCAAGTTGTATGTTGTACCAGATGCTATGCGTAAGTCATTGGTAATTCGTTATCATGATCTGAACAGCTAATTTGACTTAGATAAAACGGTAGAGAGAATAAGTAGATGTTTTTACTTTCCGAAAATGAAGCGTCATGTACGCATGCACATCAAAAATTGTTTAGAGTGCATTCTAGCTAAACACAAAGCAGGGCCGCAGGAAGGCGAACTACATTCAATCGCGCCAGGGTGTAGGCCTTTCGAAATCATTCATGTCGATCATCTCGGACCTTTTCCGACTAATGTGCGCAAAAATACATATTTTATAGGTTTAATTGATAATTTGACAAAGATTGTAGTTCTAGAACTTGTGAAGTCTGTACAAGCGAAAATTACTGTCAAAAAGATTGATGATTTCATACAACGATTCAGAGCGCCAGGTCGGGTAATCTCAGATTGCGGGACGTCTTTCACGTCGTAAAACTTTCAAAAATTTTGCGAACAGTACAGTATCAAACATACTCTTAATTCTAGCCGACATCTACTTGCAAATAGGTTGATCTAACGTGTAAATCAAACACTTTTGCCTGCAATGAAAATTAATGCAAGCAAAAAGGGAGAAGAAAACTAGGATTGAGAGTGGAAGAAAATCGAACGCGATATTAATTCGAGTGTTTGCGCAGCAACCGGTAAGATGCCATAAGACTCGTTGTTAGGGTACTTACCACGTTTTGATGATGCTCATTTGCACGTAATAACAGGCAAAAGTGAAGATTACACACCGCCAAGTGTAATTCAACAGCGAATAAGAGACCAAATTGAAATCGAAGAAGCAAAGTATAAGAAACGCTTTGATAAAGATCGGCGAGTTAATGTGAAATATAAACTAGGTGATATTGTGTACATGAAAAGAAATCTGGTATCGACTAGATACTCAAAAAATTCAGTCTGCTTACACAGGTCCGTTAGTAGTTGTAGATATTGAACCAAGTGATACTTATCGTTTGAAGAAACTAAATGAATCAGGTAATAGAGATTTTGAAACAACGGTTAGTGTCAGTCAGCTGAAGGTTTGGACGGGTCATGAAGAAGAAAGTGATGATTATGTATTAGAGATTGAAAATTATGACGATACCGAGCCTGAAGTGAAAAATGATTGTGAGAATGATACCGCAAGTGAAAATCACAGGGATACTGTAACGATTATAGATGGAAATGCAAAAGCGACTAATGCCTGTAATAATCGACCGCAGAGAGTAAGACAAAAGCTGAAATATTTAAAAGACTATTTATAACATTATTTCTTCAACGACTACATTTGTATGTTACATTATTCAACTGAAAAATAATAATAATAACTAAAATTGTTTAGTGGGTACTAATTTAAAGACCAAATAAAAGCAGGATGGCCGATTGTCATGAAAAAAAAACATATTCAAGTAGTGAACTGTGAGATGGCGTAGCGTGAACTGGTGGGGAGCGAGTCAGTAATTATAGAAGAGGGGACAGCGCTCCGATCAGCCCGTAGTTACAGACACAGTCAGTCCAGTGATCCCAGATCTGAAACGAGATGCGGTGCAATACTATGACAGGGCTATGTCCGTGTGAATATAGTAGGAGACGCTGTAAATTACTGAGTTGCGCGCGCAACCCATTTCTCCTCTTCTGAATTTGAAAACT
>NC_046664.1:124064450-124066921 GCF_010883055.1 Belonocnema kinseyi | reverse complement strand
AACAATATTTTGAGTATTCACTTACATCAAATTTGCCCTTTTAAAAATAATTTCAATCATTCTTAAGGTTCTGAAATATACTTCATGATCCTATTTTTTTTTATTGCAGATACGTAACTACCAATCAAGAACAAAATCAACATAGCAGTGCTCGTCCTAAAAAAAGAAAAGTGCAACGAACAACATCCAAAGATGCGCCAGTGCGAAAAAGACTTCAACATTCTGAAAAATGGTTTGACAACGCAGCCAAAGCAGCAAAGAGTAAAGGCCTATCTTACATTAATCGATCTCTGAAGATTATTCCGGAAAGAAAGCTGGGACAGGGTTGTTCATTGTCATGTACATTGAAGTGTCACAACCGGATCACGTTGGAACAGAGGCAGGAACTTTTTTCTTATTTTTGGAACTTAGGGGACCAGATGCGTAAATGGAACTTCATAATTCGACACACTGTTGTTAGTGATGTTAAATCTCATACAACCCACTGGAACAGTAGAAGGCAGAAATCTCGAAAATACTTTTTGAAGGTAGGCGGAGAGAACATAGTCGTTTGCAAGCGTATGTTTCTCGACACTTTAAACATCAATGACGGTTCGATCTGAACTGCTCTTAAGAAGGTGAACGCTGAAGGTCTGGTATCGCCTGATAAAAGAGGGAAACACTCGAAACGATCTAAAGTCGCAATAATAAGAACTGAACAAATGAATTCTACCGTACGAGATCACATCAATATGTTCAGTCGCGTACCGTCTCACTACAATAGACAAAACAGTAAGCGAGAATACTTACGTGATGGGTTGTCCGTTGAAAAAATGCATTCGATGTATATGGAATGGTGGACCTCTAAGGAAAAATCGGAGGAAGAAAACCAAATCACAGCTGCAACTGAACGCCAATACCGTGATATTTTTAACACCGAATTCAATATTGGTTTTCATAGAAACAAAAAAGATCAATGCGATGTCTGCGTTACGTGGAATAACGCTTCTGAAGAAGAAAAAGAAAGATTGCGTAACACTTTTGAAGATCACATTAATAATAAAACTCTGGCTCGAAATTACAAAGAAATTGACAAGCTTGATGCTCGTGCGGATGAAAAGATTTGTATGGCATGTTTCGATTTACAGAAAATTCTAAACGTTCCGCAAGGACAGAGTTCTGCTTTCTTCTATAAAAGAGCACTCCCTGTGTATAATTTTACTGTTTTTGATTGTGCGCGATTTAATGGTTTCTGCTATGTCTGGAATGAGACGATAGCTAAAAAGGGTTCACCTGAAGTAGCCAGTTGTTTGCTTTTATTTATAGAGCATATGAGTAAAAAAGGAGTTACTGAATTTAGGTTCTATTCAGATAACTGCGGAGCGCAAAACCGAATCAGGTTCGTATTCGCAACTTACCTCTTGGCCGCGGTAAGGTTTGAAGTAAAAATTATACACCGGTTCCTGGAAAAGGGACATACGCAAAACGAAGGTGATTCTGTCCACGCTGCAATAGAAAGAAACAGCCGGCGACAAGATATTTACTCGCAGGAAGAGTGGTGTTCCGTGATTAAAGCAGCAAGAAGCGGCAAGCATCCGTATGTTGTTTGCGAATTAAGCCAAGAACAGGTTTTTGACGTAAAAGCCATTATAAATGGGCAAAGCTGGGCTAAGGATGACCAAGGGGACAAAGTAGAATGGTCAAAGGTTCGAGAGCTCACTGTCGATTTTCGGAAATCTTCCGTAGTCAACTTTCGATATCACTTTGAGGAAAATCAAAGATCAATATTGGTCAACACGGCTGGTCATTCCGTGAATTTGAAAACCTTCAAGTTACAAACAGCATATAAATCAAAGATCCCTGTGCCTGCAGCGAAGGTTAAAGATTTATTGTCATTGTGTCGAGCTGGAACCATTCCAACGAAATACCACAACTTTTACTACTCATTGGTCCCTAACGGAAATTATGATAGCGAGGCCGAAAATGGCGAAGTTGGTGAAGATTAGTACTAAGTAACAAATCTGTTCTCTATATTTAGATAGTTTCACGTTACTTAAATTTTTACTTCGGGTAAAAATCATTCAATTGCTTGCTCCTAAAAGGTGTGTAGTATGTGTTAAATACAATCTTGTTACCTTCATGTTATAGCTTACGTCCACGTTTTGTGGTTGTAGAAATATCCTTATCGTTTTTCAATGGAAAATGAAAACAAAAACTTTGTTGCTAATAAGTATGCAGTAGAAGCTGTTAATATCTTGTGTTTGGTTCTTAAATTGTTAATTTAACTTCGTGCTAAAATATTGTGGCCAAGTTCTTAAGAATTTAAGCTTTCTGCGGCAATTAAGCATTTTTTTTCTAATTCAGTTAATTTTACATTATTTTTCAAAACTTCTTGAACTATTAAACGGAAAAATAATTTAGAAAAAATACAGCATTTTGTAACGTTTTAGAAAACACGATAAAGTTCTTCCTGATAAAAAAATAGTGTTATC
>NC_046664.1:124053070-124064350 GCF_010883055.1 Belonocnema kinseyi | reverse complement strand
TTGGGATTTGAAAAATAACTTTATTTTGCTAATCTCAAATTATTAGAACACCACTAGCAGATTTTAGCAAATAAGTTCGAGAACATTGAACACATTTTTTTTGGAGAGAGTAAAAAATTTTAACTCTAAAACAAAGCTAAGAACCTTGAAGAAGTTTACATTGGGAATTGTACAGAATAGTCTAAAGTACCATTTTCACGTCATACAATCTTACTTCATGTGCTATTTTTCCAAACTATACTTCTGAAGAAGAACTTAAAGTTTTGAAAGATTGTTCGTTCCTCGTTACTACTTTTAATTTGAGTATGACCATTAGATTTTAAAGCAATACTTCTCAAAAAGATGGTTGTGCTAGAGTAACTTTTTGTGCTGCTTTTCTTATAGTTCACCCTGAGCACAAAATTACACAATTATTTGATCATATAAGAAGAACATTCTCCTAAACTGTGATATTATAGCCATATAAGCTAAGTATACAAAATTTAAAGTACGAGAATGTCTCACTGCGATGTGGCTTCATTTAAAAGGCATAATTTTATTTTCAAGAAGGACAAAAATGTCCTTTAGACTACTTATCTGTGATTACATTCATAAAAGATTAAAATGATTGATTTTTATATTTGAATGAGAGAAAAAAAAAGTTAAGAAATTATTAATTCAATATTCCTGATCGGAAAGATGGAAAATTATAAGGATTGCGTAATCTCAATACAGCAATATTTTTGTCGATATTATCTGCCATAAAAGATAATAATTATCATATTAGTCAACTGAAAACTGATACTTTTTTACTTTTGATTTGTGTTACTTGCTGCTAAGTTCACTTTGCACCTTATTTCGCATGCGTAATCTCGTATTTTTCTTGTACTTATAACCAATATAATGATGATAGAAATAATAATAAGCCATAAGAAAGAAATAAAATCAAATTGCAGTTTTTACATCAAATAAAATTGAAAAAAACCATGAGAGACGAGACATTGTAGATAAAAAATATTTCATCTTTGTATGTACAAAATGTTTTTACTATTTTTTTTGCTCGAAAAGTTAACCTTAAATCGACAAAATAACTTTTTCTGTTTTTTCTGATGTTTCAGATAGACGTCTCATAAAACTAGCAGTAATTTTATAAAGAAATGGCACGATCAGTCAGAATACGAGTAGCTGACGTGCGGACTACTTTAAGTGTAACCTTACGCGAGTAAAAGCAAGTTACAACTCCTGACACTCTAGGCGTGAACATAATCGATAAAACAGTATACAACAGTTCGAAAATGTTACAACACTCTAGAGAAGAACCATATAGTTGATACACTCTGTTTTCGGAAATCTGTTTTAAGACAATTTTCTTCGGGACAGTCGAATTGTCACTTCGCGTATAAACTTTTGTTCTGTTTTATCAATTGATTTGTTACAAACTGTATTAATTTCCTCTATTTTGACTTTATTTTCTTTTTGCGAACACCGCGAAGCTACATGCCCTAGTTGTTTAGATTTATAACAGGTTATTTTACGCTTCAACTGTTGACATTCACGCGCTAGATGCCCCCCCCCACTCATTACAATTATATCATTTTCTCAAACCTCGATTTTCAGCTGAAGATTCTGCTGCAACGTTTTTCCTGGGATCACCTACGTTTTGTTGTCTAGGCCTGGGTGCTGAAGCTGTTGTTGAACCAGCGCGCCAAGTTAAGGCCGCTTGCCCATGCATCTCGTTCTTGTTTTCGCGTTGGCGTTCCACTGCTCTCTCTTTCTCTCGGCGATGCTCGTAGATTTGTTCAATTTTCAACAAATCCTACAGCATTGCATCGGTAGTTTCGAAGTTCCTGCCAAGTAAATACTGAACAAGATCACGTGACAAGAATACAGCTGCGACTGATTAGGTCGTGTAAAACTTCACCCCCCCCCCCCAAGACTGTCATAACAAAATTTTGAATTTTTTGGAAAAATCAAAAATTAAAATTTTTATCAAACAAAAAAATAATCAAAATAAAACATTCTTCTTCGTGGTCTAACTTTTTAGGTTACAAATCACCCACGAAAGAAGTTTATCATTTTTTTATAAAACTCTTTGTTATTATTTTAAGCGAAATCTTTAAATTATAAAAACAAGACAGTGAAAATATGTATGTTTCAATACCCATGCATGTAATGAATTTTAATAATATAAATTGTTTGAAACGATACATTTTTCAGCGTAGCTAAGAATAAAATATAGAGCAAAATAAAGTACAAAAATATTAAATTATTTATTATAAATAAAATTTGTGCTTGATTTTGCAATGACTGTATAAGCGATCCCGGGCCGAGGTACAAAAGTAAATGTAATATACATTTGATATAATAGCGTTGTACGTAATGTTGTAAAGTGCGCATTTTAGAAAAAATCGAGGGCGAAGCACGAGATACGTGATGAGAATGCATTCGTGAAAGTCGAAGAAGCTTTAGCAAACACTGTTAGAAATATCTGGTTGAATTTGCAACCACATGTGGTTGAAGTTTAATACAATTACGGTGCTTGAAATTTCAACTACTTGTAAATGAAAAAGCAACAACATGTGTAATGGAAATTTCAACAATTCCGCTGAAAATGTAACTACATGTAATTGAAATTTTAGCAAAACGAAAAAAAGTCATTCATCGTAATTAGTGAATTTTAAATCAATTATAATTTTTAGGGAATTGAATAGGCTTGTGAGACGGTCCGTTCTATTTTCATAATTGGAATTTAATAATGCTTGGTTAATTGCTGCTCCGTTCAAGGAAAACTGTCAATGAACACATTTTCTAATTTTGAATTTAATGGCATACTAATTTGATTCGAGGACAGCTAATCGACTGTGATTCTCCTTTCTATATTCAAGAAATTATCCTCATTTATTTTGGAATTTGGATAATTAACGTGAGTTTGTTCGGATTTGAAAAAAATATATAAAAATATGAAATGTGTATGAGGCTTGTAACGACACTTTACTCCATCTAACGATGGAGACTTTGTTGGGCATTAGTGCATTTTTACATTCTCATCAGAGAAGGTATTAGATATGTGTAAAATTTGACCCCCCTCCTCCAGTTTTTGTCAAATTTCCACATTTTGAGACCCCCTGAATCCGAAAAACAGGTTTTTAAGAATGTGTATGTCTGTGTGTCTGTATGTTTGTCTGTCTGTGAAACGATAACTTTTGAAAAAATTAATTTATTAGATTGCCCTTTGGTACACTCGTTAAGTGTCCTAAACTAAAGGTAAAGTTCGTTAATCAGCCATTTTGGATAATTTAAAAAGTGCATGATATGAAAAAAAGTCTGAAAAAGAAAAACGTTACTTTTTGAAAGACCTACAAGATTTTCAAAATCCAAAAAAACAAACTAAAATGAACATTTTAAGACAAACAACGCATGATATAAAAAAAGTCAAAAAAAGAAAAACTTTGCTTTTTGAAAGCCCTACAAGATTATGATAACAACTTTTTTAATTTGATCGAAAAGTTGAATATTCCAAATTTGATCGTGCCAAAAATGTTTGAAACCACATTTTTTCAAGATTTAAAAATTCTATGTACGGTTGTTCATAGTACTCAGAAGCTCAAACAATTAATTCCCATGACTTCTGTCTATAAAAAGAAAATTATCAGAGTTAGAACATTTTCAAATTCCAAAAAAAAGACAACTAAAATGAATATTTTAAGCCAAAAAACGCATGATATGAAAAAAAGTCAAGAGAAGCAAAACTTTGCTTTCTGAAAGCCCTACAGGACTATGATAACAACTTTTTTAGTTTGGGCGAGAAGTTGAACGCTCCAAATTTGATCGTACCAAAAATAATGAAAAATCCAAAAATTCTGTTTTTTGGCCAAACTATGCAAGATACGAAAAAAAACGAGAAAGCTCGAATTGCGCGCCCCGAAAAGAACTACAAATTAAGAATGAATCACTTTTCGATATAAGCTGCGAGAAAAAATGAGACAAAACTTGTTCATCCAAAAAAGAGCTATAATTTTTGATAGGACAGTTAATTTTTGCTTTAGTCGTGAAAAATAACATTCTAAATAAAAATATTAAATTTGTTTGAAAAAACGACACAAGGTATGAACTTAATTACCAGAAAAAGTTTGTTCGCCTAAAAAGATCTATAAATTTATTCTTAATTATTTTTCGATAGAACAAGTAGATTTTCTTTTAATTGTAAAACATAAGATTAAAAATTAAAAATTAACATTTTGGAAAAAGCACAGAAAAGACGAAAGAGGACATAGGCTCCGTAGTATCCTATATAGGTTCTTGTATTAGACCCTATTCAGATGCGCAGTAGTTTTTATTTAATCATAAAAAACAACATGAAAAATAAAAAAAATGATAAAAGCAAGGAAATAAGAATTAATATGATTCAATTTTATGCATATTATGGATTGTAATTATAGAAATTTATTGAAATGATATATGTTTCTGAGCAGGTTACAATACAATTTAAAGCAAAATAAGAAACAAATACAAAAATAATCATGATAAATACAATTTGCTTTTTATTTTGCAATTTTTTAATAATTAATCCCTGGGAGAGTTACATAAAAATGCATTATAATTGATATAAAAGTGTTGTGTATAATGAATAAAAGTTGACAAGTTGGACAAAATGTAGTGCGAAGCACGAGATACGTGATGAGAATGTCTTCGTTAAGGCCAAAACAGCTTTAACAAAAGAGAGTTCAAAATCACAAAATTACTGTTGTCGGTCCGTTCACCTTTGATTTTATAAGGTCTGTGCCCGAATACGGAAGAAATGCAAAGACTAAGCGCGGAGTACGATTGCCTTCAGTCGCGTGCCGTAGGTGCGCTCAAACTCTCGAGCCAAGCTTTTTTAACGCAAGAGAATTCACAATTACAAAATTACAGTGGTTGATGTTTTGAATCTTAATTTTAAAATGTTTGCGCAAGATTGTGCGAAAATATAAAGATAATATAAAGAAAATATAAATACATAATTGAGCGCGAAGCGCGAGAGCCAACAGTCGCGCGCCCTAGGCGCGCTCAAACTTGTGAGCGAAGCGAGTCTCGCGCGATGAGAATGTGCTCGCATAGCGGGCAGATTTTTTATTTCGAATTTAAGAAAACTGTGGGGAATCTTGAAAAATAAATTATATAAGCGTGTGTGATGATTGTAACGACTTTTCACTTGACTTAAATGTTAAGACCTCGTTGTGCGAGTAAAGTTTAGGCTTATGAAGAAAAAAACAAATTTACCATAAATCAAAGCAAAATGGTACTTTCTCATAATGATCTTGCACCTTGTTTAAACATGAATACCTTGTTGTGCAATAAAACATACAAAAAAATAAACATTTACATTATGTCAAATAATCTCAAATAGATCTTATGAGAGAGATATATCGCTAAATTACAAAATCATCTCTCCCTCAGGTGAATTTCTAATCCGTGATTTTGGTTGTTTTATTTATTATGATTTAAAATTTCAGTAGGAAATTTTTAGCGTGAGAATAAGTCTTACTTATTTGTTGTAAATCTAATGTTCGAGTTCAGTTGTAAAATTTGTAAGGCTAGTTTCAATGTCCTATTAGTATTGGAGCCAATTTATATTGTCGGTTATAATTGACTGGAAAGGACAAAGTAATCGCAAATTAAACGAATCTCTTTATGAATATAAATATCATTGAGATAAGTTCAATATGCAACAGAACTATTACCAAAAATGAATACAATTTTTGGTATATATAAGATCACTTATTAAAATCAGCCAAGGGCAGCAATCAAATTGAGAACATAAATAAACACAAAGTCAATCCCCGGTTAGAAAATAATGATAATGTAACATTTGATATAAGATTTTTAAATAATCCTAAATCTCAAATATAACCCAAAAATATTTCTTCAAAATACTGTGCTTTGCAATTCACTAACAGTACCAAAATAATTCTGATAAAGAATCACGAATTCCTTAGTACATTTGTGTCGTGAGATCCATGAGATTAACAAAGTGCATTTATAATATTTAGAAAAATAAGCAGCCTTAAAGAAGAAAAGCATAAGGTACATTAGAATTATATTACTATTATGCATTTCGCGTCCGCTTATAGACCAACTTTTCAGATCCGTCACAAAAAGCCTAAACGACCAAGCGCCTGCCCTATGAAAGTCGTGCTCCGTGAAAAAGGCCCACGAATCAGAGAGCGTCACGCTTCATTGCGATGAATGTATGTATGAGTACACCCCTACTCGCTCTCTGATTCGTGGGCCTTTTTTACGGAGCGCGATTCTCATTGGGCGGGCCTAAAAAAGCATACAGCAGTTAATACCAAGAGTATGAATGTAATTTTCTCATTGGAATAGTGTTATCCCGACTTAATCCCCCCCCCCCAAAGCTGCTTCTTCTACTAAATATTATATGTGTGTCCTTTGTTATTTTTATGGATCTCACGACACAAAGAAGGAGTCGTGGGACTTTGTCACGTTGGAGTCTGGCTTCGCGAGAAGTATAATAGCTTAAATTTTAAAAAGTTTGTGCGCAAATGTGAGATAGTACAAAGGACGAGCATGCAGCGTAAACTAAATACATTATCGTGCGCGAAGCACAAGAACCAAAAGTCGAACAACCTAAGACTAAGAGACCAACTAATTGTTAATTTTTTTTTCATGTTTCTTATTATCTTTCAAGAATGAAAAACTTGTCACACCATATACTGCAAATTTTCAAGTGTTTTGTTGCAAATATTTAAGCCTCGATTTAAGTAAGTAATTCATAATATCACCATTAAAAATTATGAGAAATGCTAAAATTACAATAAACTAACAATTATAATAAAGTATAGCAAAATATAGTAATATTTTACAGTTTCTAAAATTATGAAATATATCGTTGAATCCGAACTCTTGAAATGTAAGCTAATAACTTGTTTTAGAGAAAATTTCGACTAATACGTAGTCATTTTAATATAAAAATTGAGCTTAAACTTGACAATGACTAAGATAGTTCAATACAATTGATAATAACTCGAGATTTTGTCATAAATTAAATGAGTGGCCCCCTTTCATATTTGCAAGCGAAAATGGAGTCATACTTTTTACATAAATAAGTTGATCTGGAAACAACCTCAAGGTACGAGTACGTATAAACGCCATCGAAATTCAACATATGTAAAAAATCAATATATTAGCGGGCGCCCATAAAAATGCATTGAGGTGTCCTATACATTTTTAATCAATAAATGTATTTTAGATTTCATCGGAAACAAATGAATTTAAAATTCTGTAATGTAGTTGATGACAATAATATTTACATTTTACTTTCACTGTTTCAATATGAATAATTTATTATTCATTTTTTTAATATTTTCTTTAATAGAATCCAAAACGTGCATTAGGGAATTTCTTAGGAATAATATGGGTGAAAAGAAATTGCAGGATACTTTTTACATTACTGGTAATGCTTATAGGAATACAAGTGTAAATCGTGGATATTATTGAATATTCTTTTCACTCTTTGCATTGCAATCTAACATATATTTATTTGTTTCAACAATATAATCGTTTTAGGGGCGCCTTCGCATGGCTTAAAGGGCGCCAACCATGCGGGGCGCAGCCGGGCATTCGCAAGCGTTGCATTTGGCTTTGCAACAGATCAATTTGTCGTTGAAATTGTCGACGTTCCTCTTCACGATTTTGCGTCTGACTCTCAAACTCGGCCAACGCCGACTTCAAGCTGTCCGCAATTTTGTTTTCTCTCAGAGAATTAACCAAGTTGTTCTTCACAATGCTCTTGAATTCGACCTGTTTGTCAACACTCATGGAGGCACTCACTGTTTGCACTAGCCACAAAGCTCACAAAACTTCCACTCTATACCATCACAAGCTCTTTGATTCCAGTCAGATCTCGATCGAACCCGTCGCATCCCACTTCTTAATTGTTCAAGTATTTCTTAACTCTTGTTAATTTGGACAGGTGAAGGGATTGACTCACTGAGCACATGTCTTTTGCTAATTAATTAGAGCAAACAATGTATTTCATGGTAATGAATCACTGTTCAGAGGAATACAATTTTGTGGTGTTAAAATCGCAGCTAGCTGCCCGAGAATGCAAGCTCTCTAGTACGCGTACTTTGAGAGATACCTCACGTTACCATTTACCAGTCTACCTATTCGCTGTTAGCTTCCGACTGACTGTGCCTGTAACTGCGAGCTGATCAGCAGAGCGCTATTCCCTCTTTTATAATTACTGACTCGCTCCCCATCAGTGCACGCTACGTCATCACACAATTCACTAATTGAATATGTTTTTATTCGATAACAATGTAAAGAATAAATGATGCTGATTCAAGTGCACTTCCCAATTTAGGGTCAAAACTACTGTAAGGTGTAGCAATTTTAAGTTTTCCTTTTTAATGCAAAGGACTGACAAACGAGATGCCAAATTCGAGTTTTAAGCGAATCGCAGTTCTCCTATCGACATAAGAAAAAAAAATTTCTTAAATTTAAAGTAAATATCTCAAATGGCCAAAACTAATTTAAACAGTGGTCAGCTATTAGGATTAACCAGGCACTTTCCCATAAAATAAAATTTTCAATCAATTTTTTTTTTACATTCCTATTAAAAATACACCGTTCCATAGTAGGTTATATCGTTTTTATTTAAAACAAATGCTTTGGTATCTTCAAATCATTAATAAGTGAAAAAGTTGCTTGCAATCTCATTAACCCTTTCAAATATAAAAATACCTTAAAGGTTGAGTTTTCGAAGAATGGTAAATTTTAGTACTTTAAAAATCTCACCTTATGGAGTTGCAGATAATTGTGGTAATACAATTTCATATCTTGAAACCACAATGATTCTCATGACGTTCAGTACTCGAAACTACTGGAATGTTGGAGGCGACGCTATTTTTTTCACTGTAACTCTAGTCTAGCTGACGTGCACAAAGTGCTGCTCACACGGACACCTTTTGCTGGTGGGCATGCAATGAATAAGACCGTTAATTGACTGCCGTTCGCCCAAAATGTTAAAAAACATACATTTGTAATTTATTAATAATAATTGAAAATCATTCTTTTTTAATTTATTAAAGAGGTACATGGATGGTTTTAATGTATCCTGAGCATTGGGTTACAAAATAAAATGTGTTCAGTAAATAACAGTATACAGTAAAATATATATTTTTGTTTACTGAATATTCATTTCCATTTTTAGACCAATGCTCAGAATATATTAAAACCCATTAACGTACTACTGCAACACATTAAAATATACTTATTTTAAAATACTAATTATAAATTACCAGTTATAAAAAAATGGTATTTTTTCTATTTCATGTGAACGCGAACGGCAGCAGTAGCGCAAGGTGCCCGTGTTGTGAGCAGTGATGGAAAGTAACCGATAATACCAAATAATACCATAAATTACCGGTAATTACCAGTAACCGCGGTAAGAAGTGGTAACTCTCTAATTACTCAAAGAAAAAACGATTCAGAGTCAAATATTTTATTAACATAATAAATTAGATATTTTGTTTACTTATTTTGTAATTTTCTACATGTGAACCATGTATGACATGTAATAATAATAAAAAAGGAATAAGATTGGAGGTCAGCAGACGACAAAACTCTTGAAACTCTGCGAATTAGGACGAGTAATATAAGTCGATATCCTTTATCTTTTTTGAAGTTTTAACTGTTGAAGTTGAAGATTTAGTATGAGGAAAAATGATAAATAAGATTATTTAGTCGGTGTATGTGCGTTTAATAAACAGGTCAATACTGTAATAATCAAATTATAGTTGTTACGTGTGCAGAAATCACCAAGTTACTCCCAGTGTCCACGCTCGAGCCAGGCTGGGGGCCCCCAGCCTGGTTCTAGCTTGTATTTCCTAGTGGCTATAGTGCGAGCCCGGATATATAGCAGTGCTCCCAATTCTGATATTCTTTTGTACTACACATGAGTAGCGTTGACAATAGGATTGGTTACTGTTGTGGACGCCATGCGAAACGAATACATTTGAAGTAATCCGAACATCGAGACTAACGGAGCGACAAGCGAGTGTCAACCAGTGTCATGTTTTGAGTATTTTTAATTAGAATAAATTTATGTGATTAGTTTAAACTCCTGGTTGATATTTTTTAAATGCAAGGAGAGGGACGTGTATGAGAAGAACATGGTGGATAGTGCTAATGAAGTTTTCCTTTTAAATTTTCCACGTCAAATGCTTCCCTAATTGATACTCTATGATTAGTTTTCTCTTCAAGTTGACGTTCTTAATAAACGTCTTTTCTTAATTTCATCAAGTTTATACTGAAAAAGGAGTTTCTCGGCTTACCTGATCAGCTGAAGGGAAATATAGAAAATTGACAAATGTTTCGTCTACAGAATCTACGTCAGGAATTATGCATATTCTAGCATATTGTTGACACGTAGGGATGCCTTTTAGGCCATTAGAAAGTGAAAGCTTGGTACCTCCAAGAGCGCCGATGATAAGGACGATCAGTTTAACAGAATATTCCGGGTACAATCGTTGCAACTCCCTTGTAAGGTACCGATACCTGTCTTTTTTTTCATTCTCCTTGGCTATGATGTTTTTGTCAGCTGGTGTCGAAAATTCGATAACGAACATGGTTCGCTTCTCGAAGTCAAGAAGAACCATGTCAAGCCTCGAGTGAGCAACAGAAACAATTGTTGAGAATATAAAGTTCCAGTATATGCGGCACTTCGCATTCTCGACAATTGACTCAATTTCCCTAGGAGCATTTAGAGGAGCGATAATAAGGTGAATGCCGTAGGAGTGACAGAGATGGTAATAAAGCATTCTTAGTGCCGCATTGTGCCTTTGAATGTAGGTCGTTCCCGCGTGACTTGGACAACTAGATAGTATGTGAGCTAAATGCTCGGGGTGTGCATGGCACGCTTTGCAGCTATCATCGGGAATGCCTTGGCTCAAAATGTGGCGACGGTATGTTAAAGTGGAAATGACACCGTCTTGGCATGCAAAAATGAAACCCTCTGTACCAGACTTCAATCCGGGCGATTTAAGCAAAGCAAACGTTAGCTCACAAGACATTGACTGATCCTTCACATTTCTGTGGAAGATACCGTGAATCCTCTTATCGAGGAGCTGTTCATGAAAGTCTTTCTCTTGTGCTTTCTTAACCCGGGTTTTCAAGAGTGAGTACTCGAGATAGATGAGATTTGATGCATTTTGCTCACCCCTAATATTGAAGTCAAGTCCGAGTGTTTCAGCAGCCTCCTCCGCTGCTTTGTACAGAAATGCTCCTTTGCCCACTTCT
>NC_046664.1:124042836-124052970 GCF_010883055.1 Belonocnema kinseyi | reverse complement strand
TTTTCGGCAGGAGTATTGTGCGCCCTTCCACCAACCACTCTGGAATCGGCTCTTCCGACTTCAAATATGAGGTGAAAATACGGGCCAAATGCTGACGGGTTGCAGAAAACTTTTTCTTCGTCCAGTCTTCGTCCAGTCTACGTTGAACTTCGTAGACTTCTCTCCAAAATACTTCGACCTCCTCTGGTTTGGGTGGGTGTTCGACAGTAACTGGAGGGTCTTGGAAGAGTCGAGATGGGTCAGATTGAAACTGTTGATTTTCTCTGACCGAACTCTCCCTCCGCTCTAGACTTCTTTAAGCGTCAGATAGTATAAGTATTCTCTCAACAATATGCTGCCTGATGGTCAGCAGCTTTGACTTGTTAAGTGTGTGATAACGGGTCCGGAGTTCGCGCGCGAACTTACGAACCTTGGCGGTATACACACTATACACACAATAATTGATAGCCCAGAGGTCGGATTCACCGGAAAAATGTCCACGAAGCTCGTCATACATTTCAGCCAGATCTTTAGACTTGAAAGAAACCTTAGTGTTGATGTTTCTCCGAGTCGCAAAGCATCGCTCTTCATCTATTGGATGCCTGCCCACGGTTGGTCTTAGTGTCGCCTCTCTTTCTTTGTTGTCTGCTTATTCTAGCTGTCGTGATTTAGTTGCTCCGTCCACCCAAAGGTCGCGAGATCCCGCCGATCCATCGCATTGAATCCATTTTCGTTGGCTCCCCCAGCTCTAGATTGGTCGGCATTGTTGGCCGACCCATTGTCGGGAGCCCTGCGCGTTCTGTTGTTTTCAACCGCGCTTACTACAACTATGTTTGGTGATGTCATTGTTGTTCCCACGAGAAGCTAGGGAAAGGGGTTCGTCAATCGCCCGGTATCCCAGAGTCACCTTTCTAGACACCTCACCCAGGTGCCATTCAGCTTTCGGCACGGTTTTCACACCTCCGCTTGGGGGTTAATTCCTTCGGGACCAGCCCTGGACAATTGTCCGCGACTGCCTATTTATTTTTATAACCATATTCAGCAGAAACCCTTGGTACAGGGACCCTCTATCCGCAACCCGAGGACGCGTTCGGTGGCTTTGTCATAGGCCCTTCAGTTTGATTCTAGATTCTATACATATATATATATATATATATATATAATTAATTATCAAATAACTTTCGTATTCATAAACCCTAATTTTATGACATAGGTAAAATACTAAATGTAAGAAAAATACTTTAAAACTTATCCAGGGTTTCTAACCGAAAAAAATTCCAGCAGTTTTTCAAGTTTTCTAGGACAAAAAATAAGTTTTGCAAGTACCTTTCTAAACATGTGTCATTTGCGAAATTTTCTCTGAGACCACAAAATCTGTTTTTATGGACAAAAGACTTTTTTGGTAATTGTTCAATTTATCATTAAATTGGTTTCAATCCAATAAAGAGCTGCTGTTGATGCAATAAAAGTGAGTGCAATTTCGTATTTAATTGTCTCTTTTTGATTAGAAGCAGTTGAAATTTGACTGATTTATCGCATTCTAGCTGATTAAGTTTAATTTTCAATAAAGCAATTAAATTTTCCAAAAAATAGTCGAATTTTTAACTAAAATAATAAAGCGACAAGCAAGAAAATAAATGATTAAGCAAATAAGTCAACTTTCAACCAAAAGACAACAATTTTTAATCTGGAAGACGAATTTTCTACGAAGCAGATGAATTTTCAAAACCTGAAATATTGATTTTCTACGACAAACTTTCGACAAAATCATTTAATGTCCAACCAAAGTGAAGACTTTTCAATACAAATAATGTATCATCAGCAACAAATTTAACAAAGTAGTTTAACCCAGAAATTATATTTGCTCATCAAAAAGACGAATTTTAAACATAAAAATTTTTCAGTCAAGAAAAGAAAATTAAAAATTAAACATTTTCCTGAAAAAAAAAATCTTTCTCTTATGCTCCACTGGGAATCCTATCACAGAACTTCTGATTTCCGGTTATTAAAAAAAAAAATTAATTGAAGTTTTAAGTCAAAAGATGAAATGATTTGTAAAACAGTTGCATTTCCAACCTGAAACTATTAATTTACATTGTTAAATTTCCAAATTTTTCTGGAAAAAATTGTATTAACAAAAAAAAAATAAAAAACCGACGCATTTTCAGCTATATAGTTCAATTTTCAAATAATCAGTTTTCAGCTAAAAATGAAATAGTTAAGTTTTCATCTAGAAATATTAATTTTTCACTAACAATCTAGCAGTTAATATTCCAAACACAAAGGATGACCTACTACGTAATTAACTTTACTCCGGCGAAGTTTTCATTTTCCCTGAACCATACAAATGCTAGAATCGTTTTTAAAGTTTTTAACATACGCTATATATCGTAAATATCACATTATAACAGCGCAAAATCGTCGCATCGTACATTGCAAGATTTTACATTATATTATTATTTTATTGTATTGTATATTTGAGGATTCTAGTAGTGGCCAAGTGATGTTAGTGCATTATAATATCGTACAAAGCTTCGAAAGCTGTTTGTACGTTATCATATTGCGCTTTGTGTCAATATAGAGGTTTTGCGGTATTATTGCGCAAAATATTTTTAGCCGTGTACACTCTTTGTTACACTGAATAAAACAATTTAAACTTAAAAAATAATTTTTTTAAATTTATCATCCCAGACAATTATTTAAAGCGTCTCTTATAGGAAATGCCTGAATTTTGCAAGATTTTTGTCGAAGTCACTGACTTTTCCCGGCCAAAAATATCCCCTGATTTTCATCTGATTAATATATTTTAGATAACCTACAAGGCTTTTGTCGAGTGTATGTGGAATTTAACTATAATACTGAGGCTCTAATTTCCTTCTATTAGTATTTTTGGGTCTATTTTTTGAAGTGCATGGTGTTGTGGCATCTTATTTTCTCAGTGTCATACCCTCCTATTTTTTTCTCTTTTTCCATGGGACTTGATGTGTTTCTTGTTGTTTCGTGCTGCCTTACATTCATGGCTAAGTGCGGACATCTAAACAATTTAACTTTCTCTTGTGAATCATCTATACATATGAACAATGGAATTTGAAGGTACGCATTTGCACGAAATGATTGATAAATTAACTAAATAATTGAAGAGCCCACTTCTTCTTATACTGAGATACGTAAGGAGGTCAAAGCCATAAATGATAACAGCAAAGTTATTTCCTCGGAATTTGCTAAAATACAGAAAAAGCTTTCTACACTAGAGAATGAAGTAGCGATCCTCCACTAACAGGATCGAGTGAAAAACATAATTCTCTTTAACCTACCGGATGACGATGAACACAATAATGACATCATCTCCTCGATACTAAACTTATTCCAAAAGATCGACCTGAGAATTCCTGAAACTGCACTCGCTGATACGTTTAGACTTGGGAAGCAACGAAATGGACATCAAATCATCATTAAATGCATCTCTTCCCGATGGGTCAGATACATCTTCAAAGAAATTCCCGAAGCAGAAAAGAGGTCGCTCCCCTAAGAAATCGCCCCCCAAGAAACCTGGAGAAAACCTTGTCAATAAACGACTTGACAGTTACTTATGCGAGGGCCACTAAAAAGTTCTCAAACCAGACGAAATACATGCTTGCTTTAATCGACAACTGACGACTGCATGTCAAACAATTCAAACCTTAGCAATCTGGAGAAAGCGGCCGTGCACAATTGCTCGAAGAATAAAATTGACCTTATAAAGTAGAAACCAGGGTTCCACGAAGAGAACACAACTCAAACTCTTGTCATCGATGTAAACAATTCTAGTCCTTTAAGACTTATCTTATGGAACGTTCACGGACTGGCCAATCTCACCTTTATCTTTATAAAAATCGCGTATGATTGTATGGTTTTTATCCTGGGTCTAGTGTACTTTTCACCATCCAAGACTATAGAATACTTTTTATCTAACTTCGACGATTCTCTCGCGCAGATATTTAAAGATAATCCTAATATCCCAATTGTTATAGGAGGTGATTTCAACTGTCGTGTTGCCAATTTAAATCAGCTAGATTCTGCGATTGTGTCTAATGAGGCTTTCTTAGACAACCGATATTATACAGATAGTTTTATAAATTGTAGGCCTTTTAGCGACTTGTCAGCGCATTCAACTTTCGATGGGCCTATGGACACTAGTGTAATTGATTTAGTATGGTTTTCTCATGATGGGTTATGGTTTCTGGTTGACTTCAAGGTCTTACCTATTATGATATTCTCAGATCACTACCCTGTCTGAGTCAGTCTGGAACACTATTCTCCCATCTCGCATCTCAAGCCTTGTAGAAATAGAATTTTAAAAATCCATTATGACACGTCTAAATCAGCTGATTTCTATACTTTCATGATTAATAGGGAAGAGTGTTTCATTGCAGATGACGAGGTAAATATTTTAAATGAAAATTTAATATCCACTATAGTTACTATATTTACTATAGTTAGTAGTTGCTGACGAGTTAGGAATGAAGCACATATCCAATGGTATGAGAAAGAGGCACAAACCATGGTTCGATGGGAATGCCAAGAGGATAAAAATCTTTTTCTTGCTGCTCTAGAGGTCTACAAAAGAGACATGATATCTGAATGCACGCGATCATTCTATCAAAGTCTGAAAAAGGAATATAAAAAATTTTTAAATTGAAAAAGAAAGTGTTCCAAAACAGAACAGTAGAATCACCGGCAAATTTTCGTAGCTCTTTTGATTTCTGGAGCATCATGAACAGTTTTCGACAGAAAACCCCTTATAAGAATAATATTGATATAGAAACTTGGTTTATACATCTGAAGAAAATATACCCCATTATCAAAATGGATGTGCCTCGACTTCCAAACATTTCCAATCCAACTCTTGAGTCCCACATAACCGCTTTAGAAATGAAGAAGAACATAGCAAACTATAAAGAAGGTAAGGCATCTGCGCCGATCTTGTCAATCACAGTTTTTATAAAAGTTTTCCTGAAAATTAGCTGCAGTATCTTGAGATTTTTTTCAATCGAATCACGACCACTGAAATAATGTCTAGCTCTTGGGGTCAACTAACAATGTCCATGTTGTTTAAGAAAGGAGACATACATGACCCTTATAATCATATGCCCGTAGCACTGGTAAACTGTATAGCAAACATTTTTACACAGTTACTTTGCAATCGGTTAACTAAATGGGTAACTGATGCAAATTTAATTACAGAATCTCAGTCGGGATTCGAAAAAAGGAGGAGTTGCTTAGACAACTTATTAACCCTTATTCCTCTAATACAGATTTCTCTTAGCTTTCCCAATAGTTCAATCTCTGTTGCTTTTATATACTTTAAAGGTGCGTTTGACTCTGTTTGTCACGGAATGTTGTGGCAGAGACTGTATGAGCTGGGCATAAGCACAAAGAAGATTAATATTATACGCAACTTTTATGAGTCTGCATCTGTCTGCATGAAAGTCGGTGGTGACACGACGTGTTCTGTCAAGATCACACGCGGCGTCAAGCAGAAAGGGGTTCATAGTTCTCTTCAATTTATAATTTGCATAAGTGACTGTAGCGATTTTCTCTTAAATCAAGGATGCAGATGCCTTTCCATCAATAGAAAAACAGAAGTACAAACACTTGATCATATAGATAACATCTTACTTCTCGCTGATACTTCAATAAAACTGAGTAGAAAACTAGAAGCTTTGCGATTGTCCTGCGGGAAAAAAAGGCTAACAGTAAATGTGACCAAAACTAAAATCATGATCTTTCAAAAACATACTCAGAAGAAATCGAAGTTCAAGTCTTTTGAATTTGGAGAAGACAAAATGAAAGTTGTCGAGGAATTTACATATCTGGGCCTCCCGATAACCAGCTCTGTATCATTTACCGTCGCCGTAAAAAATTCGTAAACTCTGCAAACACGGCGGTTGATGCGATAATAAAAACAATTTATGTTACGAAAGCAGACTCTTGGCCGACTTATGACAAATTGTATCAAAGCCTTTGTCTAAGTATGCTAATGTATGGATCCCAGTTCAGGAGCGTCGGTCATATGAACTACATTGAGAGAATCCAACTATCGCTGCTTTTTAATTACGACTTCTTCCCAGCAATACTCCCAACTAAGCCGTTCGATTGAGGTCAGTTACAACAGCCCCCCACCCCAATTCTAATTTTTGAGTTTTCAATAGCCTACTGAATTGCGCCCCAAATGCGCTCAAAAGCGCCACCGATTAAAATTTTGGCGCCACAAAACTGTAGGAATTATGTCAGGTATTACGCGGGGGGGGGGGGGCGTAACGCTATACTCCCCATTTGAAAAATCTAATTTTAAATCACATGATCTTGAAGATCTTTAAATGCGCTCATATGCGCCATAGAGAAAAAAATTTGCGCCACATTGATAACCGAGTTATTAGCGACCGATATGGTGGCCGAGGGACTGGCGTCATTTTTCTAAACTAAAAACATTTTTCCAAATTCATCATACCTATCTTTCATAACTTTAAATGCACTCAAATGCGCCACCAATAAAAAATTTCGCGCTAGCTAATTAACAAAGATATCAAATTTGAAGGGTGGGGGGCAGTGTAAGGCAGGTGTTAAATCCTCAGCAGCGATGCGCAATGTAATGTTGAGGACATGGATTCGTTCGAATTCAAATGCGCTCATATGCGCCATAATTGTTTATTGGAAATTTCGAAAATTGCCCAAGATATGGAGGTAACAAAATTTTACGAAGTGATGACTAACCAAATTAAAAGTTTGCAATCCGCATTGATGAAGGGAGATTCCTATGGGGTTTCAAATGCGCTCGAATACGCCATCAAATTTGTTTGAATGTCTTTAAAATTTCCTAAGATACAAAGGTAACAAAATGTAACGAAGTGATGACGAACCAAATTGAAAGTTTGAAATCCGCATTGATGAAGGGAGTTTTCTATGGGGGTTCAAATGCGCTCCTATACCACTTTCGAAACTAACAAAAACAATAATCAAACCATTAATTAACACTTGCTACCGATAAACTTCCCTATGATATAGCCACATAACCTAAATTGCAATATAAAAATTTATAATGATCTCTTCAGACAGAATTTCAAATGCGCTCATATGCACCACTTTCAAAATTGACAAAAAATCATAAACAAGACCTCATTTTCAATTTTTATCGATCCACTACCCGATGATATCACCAAATAACTTTAATTGCAAAATAATAATATTTAATGATCTCTCTGCATAGGATTTCATATGCGTTCCTATGCGTTACCTTCAAAATTAACAAAAAAAAGACCATAATCAACCCCCACACAATCGCTTGTTACGATGCACCACCCGATGATATCTCAAAATAAATAAAATTGCAGTATAAAAATTTATTATCCCTCTCATTACCACTTGTTATGATTCACTATTCGATATCTCCAAATAAATTAATTTGTAGCATAAAAATGTACAATTGTCTCTTCGTATAGGATTTCAAATGCGCTCGCATGCACCACTCTCAAAATTGACAAAAGCCATAATCAAACCCCTCATTACCACTTGCTACGATCCACTATTCTATGGTGTTCCAAATAACTTAAATTGCAGTATAAAAATTCATAATGATCTCTTCGGATAGGATTTCAACTGCGCACGTATGCACCACTTTCGAAATTGACAAAAAGCCATAATAATCTCCCTCATTAGCACTTGTTACGCTTCACTATCCGATATCTCCAAATAAATTAAATTGCAGTATAAAAATATAAAATTGTCTCTTCTGATAGGATTTCAAATGCGCCCATATGCGCCACTTTCAAAATTCACAAAAAACCATAATCAACCCCCTCATTACCATTTGCTACGATTCACTATTCAATGATGTCTCCAAATAAATAAAATTGCAGTACAAAAATATAAAATTTCCCCTTCTGATAGGAGTACAAATGCGCTCATATGCGGATAGAAATTCAAATGCGTTTATATGTGCAACCTTAAAAATTTAAGAAAAAACTTTAATCAACCTCAGTATTACAACGTACGATCTATTTACCCCGCGCTCTTAACACCAAAGAATATTGATTGCTGTATAACATTTCATAAAAATCAAATGATAAAGAATCACTAGTGGGTGTGCTGTCCCTGATTTAAAAATAGTGAATTGTTAACCAAATTGAGAAAATAGGAGATTCCCAACAAGCATGAAGTTGCTGAGCGAGTGAATCTAGCGTGTTTACTGCAGGAGTTGGGAATCTGCTAGTGTCCAACATGTTTAATACATTGTGAACATTCCTCAAATGAAAATCATTTGATTTTTATAAAATGTTATACAGCAATTAATGTTTTTGGGTGTTAACTGCGTGGGCCAGAGAGATGATACGTTGTAATACTGAAGTTGATTAAAGTTTTTTCTTCAATTTTTAAAGTAGCAAATATAAGCGCATTTCAATTCCTATCCGAAGCGATAATTCTAAATTTTTATAATGCAATTTAATTTATTTGGAGATATCATTGGTTAGTGACTCGTAAAAATTGATAATGAGAGAGTTGATTATGGTTTTTTGTCAATTTTAAAAGTGGCGGATATAAGCGCATTTGAAATACTATACGAAGAGATCATTATAAACTTTTGTTTTGCAATTAAAATTATTTGGAGATATCATTGGGTGTTGGATCAACAACAATTGAAAATGAGGGGGTTGATTATAAGTTTTTGTCAATTTTGAAAGTGGCGCACATGAGCGCATTTGAAATCCTAGACGAAGAGATCATTATAAATTTGTTAACTGCAATTTTACTTATTTGGAGACATCATGCAAAAGTGGATCGTAACAAGTAGTAATGTGGGGGCTGATTATGGTTCTTTGTCAATTTCGAAAGTGGCGCATATGAGCGCATTTGAAATCCTATCCAAAGAGACAATTTTATATTTTATACTGCAATTTAATTTATTTCGAGATATCGGATAGTGGATCGTAGTAAGTGGTAATGAGGGGGATGATTATGGTTTTTTGTCAATTTCGAAAGTGACGCATATGAGCGCATTTTAAATTCTATACGAAGAGACAATAATAAATTTGTATACTGCAATTTTATTTATTTGGACACATCATTGAATAGTGAATCGTAGCAAGTGGCAATGAGGGGGTTGATTATGGTTTTTTTTTGTGAATTTTGAAAGTAACGCATATGAGCGCATTTGAAATACTATCAGAAGAGACAATTTTATATTTTATACTGCAATTTAATTTATTTGTTGATATTGGATAGTGGATCATAGCAAGGGGCGATGAGGGGGATGTTTATGGTTTTTTGTCAATTTCGAAAGTAGCGCCTATGAGCGCATTTAAAATCCTATCCGAAGAGATCATTATGCATTTTTATACTTCAATTTAAGTTATTTGGAAACATCATCGAAAAGTGGATCGTAACAAGTGGTAGTGAAGGGTTTGATCATGGTTTTTTTTTAATTTTGAGAATGGCACATATGAGCGCATTTGAAATCCTAGGCGTAGAGACAATTTTATATTTTTATACTGCTATTCAATTTATTTGGAGATATCGGATAGTGAATCGTAACAAGTGGTAATGAGAGGGATGATAAATTTGTATACTGCAATATAATTTATTGGAGATATCATCGGAAAGTGACTCGTAACAATTGGTAATGAGAGGATTGATTATGGTTTTTTGTTAATATTGAAGGTGGGGCATATAAACGCATATAAAATCTTATACGAAGAGATCATTAAACATTATTATTTTGCAACTGAAGTTACATGGTGATATCATTGGGTGGTGGATCGATAACAATTCAAAATGAGGGGGTTATTCATGGTTTTTTGTCAATTTTGAAAGTGGCGCATATGAGCGAATTTGAAATCCTAGACGGAGAGATCATTATAAACTTTTGTTTTGCAATTAAAATTATTTGGAGATATCATTGGGTGGTGGATTAATGACAATTGAAAATGAGGGGGCTGATTATAAGTTTTTGTCAATTTTGAAAGTGGCGCGCATGAGCGCATTGTACCAGGTGTATACATATGAAACCGGTATTGCCAATTAGCGGCCAGTAGGCACACTTGTAGGCACTGTCGGAACTTACCATTTGTGCTAATTGGCGTATTGTCATCTGTCAACAATATCCAATACCAAACATTTCAA
>NC_046664.1:124030656-124042736 GCF_010883055.1 Belonocnema kinseyi | reverse complement strand
GCGCATACTTTGAATAAAATATTTGTTATCATTCTCTTGAAATAAATGTGTTTTTTTCTTGAAAAAATACCGGTTTCATATGTATACACCTGGTAAATCCTAGGCGAAGAGATCATAATAAATTTGTTTACTGCAATTTTATTTATTTGGAGACATCCTCGAAAAGTGGATCGTAACAAGTGGTAGTGTGGGGGTTGATTCTGGTTCTTTGTCAATTTCGAAAGTGGCGCATATGAGCGCATTTGAAATCCTATCCGAAGAGACAATTTTATATTTTTATACTGCATTTTAATTTATTTGGAGATATCGGATAGTGGATCGTAGCAAGTGGGCATGATTATGGTTTTTTGTCAATTTCGAAAGAGGCGCATTAGAGCGCATTTTAAATCCTATACGAAGAGACAATAATAAGTTTCTGTACTGCAATTTTATTTATTTGGAGGCATCGAAAAGTGGATCGTAACAATTGGTAATAAGGGGGTTGAATATGGTTTATTGTTAATTTTGAGAATGGCGCATATGAGCGCATTTGAAATCCTAGGCGTAGAGACAATTTTATGTTTTTATACTGCAATTCAATTTATTTGGAGATATCGGATAGTAAATCGTAACAATTGGTAATGAGGGGGATGATAAATTTGTATACTGCAATTTAATTTATTTGGAGATATCATCGGAAAGTGACTCGTAACAATTGTTAATGAGAGGGTTGATTATCGTTTTTTTTTAATTTTGAAGGTGGGGCATATGAACGCATATGAAATCTTATACGAAGAGATCGTTAAACATTATTATTTTGCGACTGAAGTTATTTGGTGCTTTCATCGGGTGGTGCATCGATAACAATTGGTAATTAGGGGGTTGAATATGGTTTGTTAATTTTGAGAATGGCTCATATGAGCGCATTTTAAAGCCCATAAGAAACTCCCTTCATTAATGCGAATCGCAAGATTCAACAAATCTTTGTTACCTCTATATCTTGGGCAATTTCCAAAATTAAAAAAAAGAATTATGGCGCATTTGACCGCATTTGAAGTTATGAAAGATAAGTATGATGAATTTGAAAAAAGGCAATCAGTTCAGAAAAATGACGTCAGCGCCCCTCATCAAAATCAATCAGACATTAAATCTAATTGGTATTAAAAACTAAAACTTTTTTGAAGACGGTGGAATGGTCAATATGTGGAAGACTCTGTTGTCTGTGGAAATTTAAGAAATCTTTAAATCTATCCGAATATTGTACTGCAGCATGGAATATAGTCTTAACCACTATATCGTTTATCGATATATTTCAAACGTATCTTCCCTCAGTTCGGACTACGTAACATACATGTACCAAAAGCATACACAAAAAAACAGAGTTTTGATCTTTCCCTGGGTTCCTAACTGTGTGCATTACAGTGTTCTAAAAATGCATGGCAAAATTTTTTTCATGCTAGAGGCCTACGATCCCCCTAATTTTTCCCGAATCCAAAAAAATAAATCCCGTAATTTTTTGCTTTTTTATTTTAACAGGTGCCGGTTTTGCCTACCCTTAAAACCAAAAATGTCAATTCTTCATGAAATCGAACTTTTGAACAATATGTTCTTGTCTTTTTTTACTTAGAAATAAAATTATTGGTCTAGTGGAATATTTATTATTATTGGTTAATTAATTCTTTATTATTTAAACAAATGGGGTTCCAAGACCAGCAGGCGTCAGCAATCCGACCCTCAGGTCATATTTCAAGTTCAATTGTTTCTCAGAAGTGTGGTTAATTCAGTCGGCTATATATTGACTTTTGCTTTGAGTGCTTTCAAAGTAAAACAAAAAAGATAGAGAAGATAAAAAAAATTAAGGCGTGAGTATTCAAATTTAGGGCTCATGGTGCAACTGCAACTCGTAAATAAAATAAAATAGAATTCTAATTTTTTGCAGGAATCTAAAATTAATGACATTGATTTAAGTCTGCTATTTGCCAGACCCATTAACAAAAAAGTATTGTTGTATTCTAAAGGCACTCTGAAATTGACAAATCCTAGTTCAAAAGAACTGGTGCAACTTTGAGCCAATGGACGCAATCGATCTATAAATCGTACTTTCATAAGAATGTTCGCAAAGAAACTCGAATTTAAACAACAAGAGAAAAGAAAAATTTACTCACTACCGACTATTACGCATAATGACCAAATCAGTTTCAAAATCGAACAGCAATAAATGCTTGTAACTAATTAGTCAAACTAAAAACTAAATGGAACTCAAACTCAGACGGCAAGAAATGCTTACAACTAACTGTACAACCTAATACTAACGGAAAAGCTTAAATACTAACTGTACAACCTAACACTATCGGAAAAAGCTTACAAACTAACTGTAGAGCGATCAGAGTCTCCTTAGGATGGCATCAGCTAGAGCCTAGATGACTGGGTGATCGGCATCCAGCGCCTCTCCTTGTCCAGGTGAGGCAAGTGTGGGGGTAACAGCTCTGGTTCCGAGAGGGGCCCGAATGGTAGTCGAGGTCCCGTCGCTCCTCGCTTGTATTTACCTACGCACCTCGAGCATTGACTGACCTTAACTCCTGGTCTGCCGTACGAAAAACAAAATATCCCTCTCGGGACCGAGCGAGCTTGATGGGGGTGCCCCGTTATCTAACAACTCCAGCAACCTTCCTCCGGTGGTGGCATCATCGGAAGGAGGAAAGCTGCCTCATACAATTTGCGCGCGTCCGGAGAGGAGCGCGCCGGCGGCCGATACAGAGCCCGCCTTTGAGCCTGAACCGGAATTGGAAACGAAACCGGGATCGGAAACGAAACCGAAGTCGAAAACGAAACCGGAGCTGACCATGGGTTCGGAATCGGCCCTGCCGACAGCCCAACCAATGGCCTGACAGACGGCATCCGAGGGGGCTCCGATCGTACCTTTAAAGTTGGATCTAAGGGAGGCGGTAGTCCCAAAAGGACCGAGCCCTGTGCGTCTTTACTGGTCAGCGGCGATGGTCTTTTATAATCTCGGATAGGACGAAGGGGATTTTCTTTGGCCGCAGTGTCCCCCGAGTCGCGCCTCTTGGTTCCGGCGTCACTGTCTAGCTTCCAACGTCGGATACTAATCTCCACCGTTGGCCTCAAGACGGGGTAGCATTCCGAAGGTGCCCTATTTTCTATCTCTAAGCCGAGTGCTACGATGGGGAGCTTCTTCTTCCCTTCCCGCCTCTTGGGCTCGACGAAGTTTGGGATCTTGGGGATGGCTCCCTTCAATCTTTCGGGGTCGCCCTGCACCGCGACGTCGGATGAAATATGCGATCGGGATGCCGATGGTACGCCTTCTGGGTCTCCCTCGCGCCCTAACCTCTCCCTGATCTGCTGTGGTCGAATATTGAGCTTCGGCAATTCGGGGCTTTGGAGGCCTACCTCGCTTCCTCTTGGGAGGGCCCTGAGATTCTCCAACTCCGGCACCATCGCCTGTCGATATTGTCGCTGCTGGATGATCATCGGGAACGCTGGTAGCCGGTCTTCCACATCCATCGGGTCGCTCGCCAGCCCGAACAGTGGTTCCGCATTCGGGTCCTTGGGTCTTCCTCGGAGTACGAAACGTCTGGTGTGAATAACCCATCTTTGGACCAATTACCTGCCCTTGATAGGTTCTCCAAATGTCGTAACCTAACCAAATAAAACTTCGCCAAATGAAACTTCGCAGTCAAAGGTCTAGCGGTTTTTAAAATTTATTTTTCCGACATTAAGGGTGCTTTCCACTTAGAGAATAACGACATTTGTCGTCAAAAATCCCAATTTTGGCTTTAAACGACCAGAAAATATTGAAAAATAAAAAAATTCATAATTGGACAACGTTGGACCGAAGAAAAACGTATTTTAATGAAAAAATGTGCCCATTTGTTTCAGATAATTCTACGATGAGATATGATGAAAGAAATAAGCCAGTGGCTTATTTCTTTCTATTTTTGTGCAAAAATTTCAAAAAATGTTCTTTAAATGTTGCTCTTCCATATGCTCAATAGTATAATAAATTTACCTTTGTCATATTTTCAAAAAGAATCATAAAAAAACATTTTTTTAGACCCTACTCCCCGCTTAACTCAATTGTCGGTGACAATTAACCCAGGTGGAATGGGTTAAATCTCGGGCCGGAGTGGTAGAGTGTGGGCCAGTGCAAAGTTAGTGGGTGGCCAGTGATGGTGGTGTAGTGTGCTTTTCGACGGACGATGGGTTATGGATCTTGGAGTCGTCCTATTTTTTCGTAGTTTTGTCCATCCAGAGGAGCTCCAGAGGTCTCAATTGGATTTAGTGATAGCGGATACAGCTGTTTTTCTTAGAATCCTAACCTAAAATAGCCCACTTACAATTGCTCTAAGAACCCTTCCCCTATAACAGGTAAACTAATAAAATTAATTAAATCTATTTCGCTAGCGCTCACTCGCATACTAGAATTTTCTAGGTTCAGGTTTTTGAGCCCGTACTGGTCGCGAAATGTGTCGCGATTTTTAGATTGAATTTTTAATGAAGTTTCTGCTCAGGGAGTATCAGTAACATAGTGGCAAGCCACCACGTTACATTTTTTTTTATGGGTAGTTTTCAGGTACTCGTGGGGGTGTGTAGAGGTGTCAAACCCATGTTTCTGATAAATGAAATTCTCCATTGGAGAATTCTCTATAGGCCCCCATACTTTCCCATCACATTTTTTTAAACCCTAAAAACTTATTTCAAAATCTCAAAAAAGTGATTTTTCCCCATGCATTTTACACGGGAAACATCAAGTCAAAACCGGCACCTATTAAAATCAAAAAATAAAAAAAATAAAGTTATGGAATTTCTTTTTTCGGATTTAGAGAAAATGTGGGAGGAGGGGGTCGTTGCCCTATAAAACAAAAAAGCGTTTTTGAGCCATCCTAGTGTGCATTTTGCAAACTCATTTTGCAAACATATTGGGCTCCAAAAAGTGTTTTGATTTATTTATTTTTTATGTGCAACTTCTATGAAGTTTCTAACTGTGTGTTCAATAAATCTACTAATACTAATACTATTAAAATTCAACTTTTTTCATAATCTTGCGACAAAAATGATTTTATTACAATTTTTTAAAATAAAATAATCATCAAAGTAGAAAAAACGGGGAATGAATAATAAACTTTGAAATATTTTTTACGGTAGCTTCGTTATTTTCACCGCGATAAAATAAACAATCTAGTGCTAAAAAGGTATGTTTGCAAAATCCAAGGACTTTTCCAGCTTTTTCCAGTTAAAATACTACGTTTGTTTGAGAAAAACTTTCTAATGCATATGTGGACTACTGAATAACAAGTAGAAAGTGACATGCGTGTACGGTCGAACGCATATGAACAGTCATTCCACTACATATCGGAACAATTCCTCGCATAAACTAACTTCTTGTATATATTTTTTATTATTTAATTTTCTTTTTTTACATGAATAATTTTTTTCTCGATAAAGAAGAGCATCAATTATTAAAACATCAAGTGCCCTTTCAAAAGATTATTTTTCTAGTTGAACAATATCGAAATCAATGTTATTATCATGAGTTTCAAGAAACATTCATTCGTGTTTGAAGAATTGCAAAAATTGTAACCCATTTTTGTGATAAGAAAATAAAGAAAATATTTCTTCTGCAGGATACGCTGAATACGCATGAGAAATAAAACTTGTCAACATAACTTGATGTTTACATCTGCAAAGTGAGATGCTTTTCATTTCCAAAGTAGCTTTTTATGGTGAACACGAATTAGTTTACCGTGTTTTCCCACACGTCAACTTTTTCAGATTGGTTGGAACAACGTTCTCATAGAAAACTATAAATCGTTTTCGTGGCAATTAACATGTCTTTATTTGATTTAACTCACTTAGTAATTAAAAAGGGGCAGTGATTTCTCAAAATTATTAAATGTACAAGCTATTATTGTATGTAAGGTGAGAAAATACCACGCGCCGTACAATCTATCTATTTTTGAAAATTAGTATTCCGTTTAAGTAGGATATTGTGAAATTTTCAATCTCTTTAGAAGGTGATCATGTTATACAATAGAAATATTAAAGAGCTCTTGATACTAGGCCCTAGGGTTAGTATCATAGTACTGAGAGGTTTCTTTCAGCTCCTCGATGTTAGGCTCTTTGCTTTTCAACTTGCGTAGTTTTCCTCTATTTCCTCGCCTATTCCACAATTAAAAATGCTAATAGGTCCACAAAATCCTGAAAAGTTTTGTGAGTTTGAAAATATAATCGTTAATATACATATGTGAAGAAATGAAAATAAACTTAACTTTTACTTTTGTGAAAGAAGCTCTGACGTTGTGTCAACACGACTATTCTTTATTCGAACGTTTCAGTGGGTCGGAAAGGATGGGAAAAACTGGCTGTTTAGGTCTGGGCGCAGTCACATATGGAATTTACTACACTATCTTAGAGTGGGGAGTTATGGTGTCTTCAAACTCCCTTAGTAGACTGGATTTGATCCCTAAATCCTTAGTAGAATCTAACTTATGTATTTTTTGGGTTAAATAATGGTGATTCTTTTCAAGGAGCAGCAGTGTAGGCAACCGACGGTAAGACTTGGTTTTGGACTTCAGTCTTGACGCAAAACATACAAAGTTTCTTGGGTAAGCAATCCCTAAGCGCATTTAAAATTCCGTATTTGTATATTGTAAGAAGCGCCACTGCCCCTATAGAGAATCGAGTCCGTTTCATTAGCATTATAGGGGGTTTGGTAATCTACTTTATCAATAATTATGCGAATTATATTTTTGCTACTCTTAAGTGGTAAGTCTATTTCATTGGTGTACATTTTACAATCATCGCCTATATTATGAGTAGTTTGTTTGATCAATTCGGCGTGATTTCCGTCTTTACAAACTACGTCGAAAGAAACTTATTTGTTATTTCAAATAATATAGTCATTAGTGGTGGGCAAGTAATTTTTCTTATGTAATAGGAACGGTGTATAACTGCATAAGATTTGGTCTTTCTTCAGTAAGCTGCTATCATAATTTTTGGTGTTAATGAACAAGTAACTTGGCTGTTTCCATTCGCAGCTTTCATACTCAGCTATGCCATTACATATTTCTAATTTTTGATATTCAGTAGAAGAGGAGGAGCTTTTGGTTACGAAAAGGAACTCATGGTCGGGTATAAAGGAGACATAGGTGTCCTTAACTCTTTACGGGATCGGTAAAATTCAAAGTATGGTCATTTCTTCGGATTCCAAGACGGGCATCTTGATAACGTATATCAAGTTGTGATTGAGGATGAGGATCGAAATGTCGCTTATATCAATAATATGTTGGAAACTTTCCTCTGTGTTATCAAAATAATACCTAGTCCTGTGCTTCTATTATAGTTTCAGAAGTTGTTGCTTTAAGAGGAATCATTATTAAGTACTTTGTCAGTTGATCCTGAATATAAGTATGTACTTGTTTTCTCTAATAGTTGCAGGTAATCAGCCAAAGATGTCTATTGCATTCTTGTCATTCGGGATTGGAAGACTCGGCATCTTTTGACGCAGTTAATGACATCTGCTTCCATATTCTTTCACTCACCTAGTTGCCTTGTTTTCATTATACTTTTATTTTCACCGAAATGCTGGTTGGCTATTGAACCATGAGCTTCGCTCAGGATTTCCTGCTTTTCGTCTTGCGTTAATTCGCTGGTAGTTAAGAAACAATAGCGGATATTCAGGTAGTCACTCTAATTTTGGCTAAAAAAGTGAATAGATATTCAATTTTAATTTTTTCTAAAGGTCGAGTCGTTGGGTCTGCAAAGTGTAATCGAGCGATGGTTAACTTCCGGTTTTGAAAATCTTTAATGATTGCGTCTAGCTTGTTAAGCCAGATTTTTTCGTTAGACGGCGGCAACTCCTCGACGCTAGTGTTACTCGTTCATCTTCTCTGTATCCTTCTCCAGAGTTTACCACCTGCATTAGGCTTTCTAATTGTCAAATTTTCCTTTTTATCCTCCAGCCACAGTTGGAACTTGTCTTATAGTTCTTGGTCGAAATCTACCGTAGGGGTTCCCCGCCAATCATAGGGTTCATTCCTAACAACAGTTTGGCCTTTTTCCGGTGTTTCAATTTCTATCGATGATTCACGCTTTCTCTTTTCTGGCAGTTTCCTTTTGGGGACTTGTTCAGGTGCGCGTTAAGCTGGGTCGTTGGCTTCTTGGAGCGGGTCAGATGTCGGGAACATCCTCAATAAGCAATCGACAATTAAGTGCCTGGTGATCGGTCTGAATCGTAAAGATTTTCCAAACGACTGCAAGGAGTTCTTTTTTTGAGGTTGAGTAGTTTTACTGAGCTCCTTTAAGTGTTCTGGATATAAAACAACAAGGGTGGCCGTCCTGGAATAGTACTGCTCCTAGTCCTACGTTGGAAACATCGGTGGTCAACAGAAATTGCTTCTGATAATCGGGATATCTGATCACGGGAGCCGTGCATAGGGTTTTTTTTAATCGGTCGAAAGCTTGTTGGTGCCTATTGGTCGATTTAAAAAGATTACTTTTTCAATGAGTTCTGTAAGTGGTTGGCAATATGTGAGAAATTTTAATAAATATCGTGTAATAACTTGCAAGTCCTGAGAAGAACTGAACGTCCCTCAGACAGTTGAGTTCCTTAAAATCTTTGGCGGCGTAGATTTTCGCAGGATTCGGTTTAACACCATCCGCTAACTCAGGTCTTAAATAATCACATTTATCAGGCTGGAGTCTAAGCCTGTTTCACGCAAGCGATCCAGAAGTACCCTTGAATTCTCTTTATGCTCTTGTATAGTTGATACGAAAACGACTATATCATCCAAATATACAAAACAGCGTTTCCCTACTAGTCCTCTCATAGCATGGTCCACCATTCGCTGAAATGTGTCTGGTGCGTTCTTTAGGCCGAAAAACATTGGCGTTGATGGAATCCTGAGCTCAGGTCTAATGCTGAAAAGAACTGTGCTTTGTCAGAGTCGTTGTTTATTTTTCGGTAATCTACCACCATTCTTAGTTTTCCACCCTTTTTTTGGGTACCACCCATATAAGAGAGTGGAATGGGGAGTTGGAGTGTCGCATTGCTCCCTGTTCTAATAGGTCGGCTACGCGCTCTTTCACAAACCATCTTTGGTATTCAGGGGGCCTGTAAGATTTAATGTTTACGATTTTGCCTGATTTAAGCGCGATCTTGTGTTCTGTAAGGTGGAAAATTTCAGGATATGTTCATCGGACATTGGCTCATGAAATTCCCGACCTTTTCGTACTTATGGCAGTTACCAGAGACTGTTCGAGTAGGCTAACTATATTTAAACTGGGGGGGGGGGGTCGGAAGGCATCGGGTGTAAGACCCAACGGTTGTGCTTCCTTCAACCACATTTTCATCTCATCAGCATAATTTTGTGCTTCGTTGAGGTGGGATGGCTTTTAAGCTTCAACCTGTAACCCTATTTCGCCTCTCATGTTCATCAAATACCTCTTAGTGCACTCCTTTTCTTCGAAACTAATTGCTATCTTCCATTCCATCGGACTAGTATGTTCGCTCTGTACAGCATATTTAAGTTTGTTGACATTTTTATGAAATCTTAAATTGAAATTTTGTATTGTTTCTGTGGACCGTGTTTGCAGCTTTCTAATTTGGATCGTAACGGTAAGACGTAACCTACTTGGAATAAATTTTGACGTAGCGCGTCCTATAAATTCCTCCAAAAAAAGGAAAGTTGATAACTACTAAATGAATAAAAATTAAGACATTTCAATTACTTGACTGAATTTTAAATAATATCTAAGATTGTGTGAGCTTCGTGCCAAGTTCCCACTGCATATAGAACTATAGATAGATAATTGAAATTTAGATTGTTCTACAGATTACAATTTTTGTATAAACATTTTTTTCTTAACATCATTGTTTTGCTGGTACTTCAGAGAATTATCATGCTAAATTTTAAACATTTATAACTTTTTGTTGGAAAGTTGTTCGTATTTGAAACCCCGTAATTGATCATTCGTGCGTAGTTGCTTAAATTTAAACAATTTCACCATAATTTCACAGGAACTTTGTATCTGGGAACAGAAACAATATCTTTGAGCAAAAATATTGTCTATAATATGAATTTAATGTACTAAAAATGACTATTTATTATCAGAACGCAGAATTTCACCCAATAAAACTCCATTTTGCTAGGAAATTATTAACCTTAGAGAAATAGTGTTCATTATAAAAAGTGTGCATTTTAGCTGTTATTTTCAGAACTTAAAAAAATATTTCTCTTTTAGATGGTATTTTTGAAGATATTGCCGACAGAATTTTTTTCCAATTTTTTTGCCTATTAGTTGGTATTGTGTAATAAATATTCGTCGGAGGGCAGATGTGTTTGGACATTTTTTATTCATCATGCAATGGGCTAATAAAGTTCAGAAAAAAATCGAAATACGTTTAATGGAAAAGCATTAATCGAGAGTAATTAAAAAATTGCTTAAGTTCGAATATCTCGAAAACGCACAATCTGCCGAAGACGTACCACACCGATTCGAATTCAGGAGATCATTCTGCATGCGAATCATTCAAAATATTTTGGTGACACATAAGATTCGACAGGACTGGGTATGGCGTCTAATCTATAACTTTCGGCGACTCGTTTTCTTTGAGCGGAAGTTTGCCTGCCTATAGCCACTCTGTTGTATCTTCCCGCTGCTTGTCATTATCTGAAGCATACTCGGACTGCGCTCCGTCAGTTTCTACTTTCGTTCTAAGTCCTATCTTCTCGCCTATCACTGAGAGTTTCTGTAGTCGGTTCTCGTTTTCTTTATTCAGCGTTGAAATTCCTACGTTGATATAGGAGAGCTCGGATAAAGTACTGCATAGGACTTGTTAAAGCGACTGTAAGGTAGAGCCTGTTTGCGTTATTTTGGGGGTTATCAGGAAGGTATCTGTAAGTATGTCAGTTAAGTCTGAGTCAGTATCAGTTGCATACTTTTCAATTATATTTTCCCGAAAAACGTGGAATGCAACTTTCCCTATTATTTCATAACATAATTCTTCACGTTTAAAATAAAATTAAAACTATTTTACTGATTTCATGTTTCATCTTAATATTTTTTAATTCAAAACTGCGGATAATAACATAAAAAATACACTAATTTCCCAATGGCTTAAACAATATTTTTAAGTTTTTGAGTTACGGCACAACTGAATCATGACAGTAAACATGATTAAAATAAAAACTATGCCTGTTGTCAAAAAAATAATATCAAGCTAATTTGTAGACATTTTTTAGATGAACAATTTTGCTTTAAGCATTTTTTTGTGGTTAAAACCAGAATCTTCGTTCAAAATGCCCGATCAAATGAACTGCACCGTGCTTTTTAGGCACTCAAATAGTATGCCAAAGGGCAATTCAGTCGGATAATTTCTTTCGAAAGTTATAGTGTTCAGAGACAGTGATGATGGAAACCAAAGACAGACATCAAAGTAAAATCGATTTCTTGTCAAGCAGTGAGCCGGAAAACGTCGAGATTTGATGATATCCGCGAAAGTAGTTTTTTAGTTAAATCAATACCTTCTAATTGAGATGATAATGTAAACAGTTATTATTTATCATTAAAATTAATTAGACAGATTTTTCTAAGATCAAAAAGTAAATTCACAGTGATTATCAACCTTCCAAATGGTAAACTTCAATTTCAAACCTTTAAAATTGAATATTTCTAAAAAGCGTTCATAATGAAGTAATTTTTAATATAAAATATTCATAAAAAAATTTGTGCTGCACAATATTTGTCATTAAATGAAATCGAAGTTCACTGAAAACTCGAAAAAATTTTAATCAGCGAGAATTGTAATATTACCAATTTCAAAATAAAAAAGCATTTATAATAAAAATCTTAAGTTACTTTAAATCGTTTATAAATTAATCATTCTTAAATTGTTGATCATTATTATTAATTACACATACGAGGGTGAATCAAATATTAAGCGGAATTCTTTTTTAATATTTTTTTATTTATGAAACAATACAAAAATACTATTGATTATTTTTCTACATAGTCTCCTTCACTCTCTACACATTTTTTCCAGCGGTTTGGAAGCTTGTTAATTCCTTGCTCGTAGAAACTTT
>NC_046664.1:124011417-124030556 GCF_010883055.1 Belonocnema kinseyi | reverse complement strand
TACACTACATTACAAGAACCTACACTGTGAGAGTGCTTGCGATTGGCTAAGAAAAGTATTTGTAAAATTCCGGTTTATATTTGATCCACCCTCGTAAAATGATTGAAAATTCCAGAATTGTCAATATTCAAACGATTTAAATTAACATAGAATAATTTAAATTTCAAAGGGTTTGAGTGTAAAAGTAACAATTATTTATAAAATATTATTTTCATATAAAACTAGTACATATTATTAATAATAAAATAAAAAATTAATAAATGTCGATAATGATTATTATCGTAGTGGCTAGCCTGCGGGCGCCATAAAGATTGCATGTTGCCGGCTTTTTTTCCTGTTCCTTTTTTTTACATTTTTTTTAATCGTATAGGTAATTCTCAAAAAGTTGGCCATTTTGTGTCCAAGCTCTGCATTCAATAATAAAGAAGAGATGGTCAATACAAAAAATTCTCATGTTAAGAGCTCAATATGAAGAAAAAGCTCCCTCATTTTGATGAATCTTAATTATTTCTAATTGTAGCTAAAAACATAAAACCATCAAAAATGTCCTGTCGGTCCCGTGTCCCCAGTTCAATTAATTGAGAAATATAAAATAATAACGCCGCGTTTGCATTCAGTGATTGAAAATGGACAGGTATTGATTTTTAATAAATTTATAAGGTTATTTTTTATGCTCACAAACATGAAATATTACTAAATTTTGCGTGTGTGAGATGTCCTGTCGGTGCCAGTCTCGAGTTTCAAGGTTAGTCGTACTGCCAGTGACAGAACGTGGCGTGCTAGCATTCCTGGAACTTCAAATACACGACGGTGCAATGGATAAGTAATTGTGATTGAAAAATGATCGTTCTAACGCGAGTATGTAGCAAAAGTACTACAGAAATTAAAAATGTTATTTTGATTCAGCCAACAACGGAAGGTGAAGTTTCTTATTGAGATCAGTTATGTTTATTTGAATAAAAAATGGTACATCCTATTTTTTCGAATAAATTATAGAAAAGGTACAGGAAGTGAATGACAAGATGGTACAACATTGTATTTTATTAAATTTTTATTGTATTTTATGTCAATGAAATGAGAATCAATTAGTGTGCACGATTTCACTACGTTCAAAATATGTGAGCCATTCCCAACATTGTTTTAATTTTTAATATTAATTTATGCATTTTTTCGCGGCCACGCTTATTTTCTATTTCCTGATAGTTAGTACTATAAGATAAAAAATAATTTCAGTCGGCTCGAACAACTTTTTTCCTCAGAAACTACAGAAACTACTATATATATATGACTGCATGCTCTGTGATGCGAGAAACATCCAGAGCTATCGCAATTTTCGGATCAAAACCATATTTTCGAAACCATAGATTCGAAACCATATTGACATACTCCGAAAAAGGGGCTATGTAAGCGGAACGCCGACTCTACCACAGCCAGAACAAGCCGGCAACAGAGAAAAAGAGGGGACACAAAGACCAACTGCTGACAGGCATCCGAAAGAGCGAGAAAGATGCTTTATGACTAGGAGAAACATCAACATCCAGGTTTCTCTCATACCTAAAGATCTCGCTGAAATCAATGACGAGCTTCGTGGACATTTTTTCGAAGAACACGACCTTTGGACTATTAATGGTTGTGTTTTTAATGCAGCGAGATCTTTGGCCGATGCGTACCGTAAAACAAAACCAACGGTTGATCACATGAGCAAAAGACGAATGCAACAACTCGCCATAAAGATAGGCTGGGCCAGACAGTACGCGTCCCGCACTCAGTGTGTGATTGACTGCATCACATCTGATTGGAGTTTTAGAGCGAAGAGAGAGGTGGGTCAGAGAAAATCAACAATTTCTCTCTGACCCATCTCGATTCTTTCAAGTCCCTCCAGCTAATGTCGACCACCCGCCCAAACCAGAGGAGGCCGAAGTATTTTGGAGAGAAGTCTACGAAGTGCAGCATAGACTGGGCAAAGACTCAGAGAACATGGAAGGGCGCACAATACTCCTGCCGAAAATAGGCAACTTAGCTGATCCGAAGAATTACAGGCCAATCACTTGCCTGAACACACTGTATAATATATTCACAGCTATCTTAAATGATAGGATTGTTCAGGCAATTGAACGATGGCCTGGATTGATCATCGGAAAGCTTTCGATTCGACCTCCCATAGACTTATCATCTGTCTTTTGGAAATCTTAAAGGTTCATCCGCAAATAGTTAGGTGCATAGAGAGATTGATGCCGCTTTGCAAAACCAGATTTACTATCTCATCTGGAAAAAATCGTGTGACAACTAACAAGGTCAAGTTTCAGAGAGGTGTCTTTCAGGGTGACACCATGAGCCCACTCCTCTTTTGCCTTACATCAATGTCACTATCTCTAATCCCTGAAGATCCTGAGCTTCTTGATAGAAGCGCTATACGACACCTTTACGCTAGAGAGACTTATACATACCTGGACGTGCCACAGAGTCGCATTCAGGATGGGACATCTATAAAGGATACTTTCCGAAGCAGATACAAACGTCTCAACCGGCAGATTTGGTCTTCCGAACTGTCGACGAGGAACAAAATATCTGCAAAGAACAAGCTAGCCGTCCCGGTAGTACTCTATTCATTTGGAGTAGTTCCATGGACGAAGAACGAGCTCACATCCCTTGATGTCGGGACAAGAAAGGTTCAGCACATGAAAAAAAGCATACATCTTAAGTCTTCCGTTCCGCGACTGTACATCTCACGCCGTCAAGGTGGTCGTGGAATATTGAGTCTTGAATCTCTTCACAGCAGGATTATTCTGGGTACAGCACATAGAGTTGCAAATGGAAGAGATCCTCTTCTGAAAATGGTCAGGAATCACGAAGAAGTGTGAAATGGAGCGTTTGTGTACAAAGCAGCGGAGGAGGCTGCTAAAACACTCGGACTTAACTTCAGTATTAGGGGTGAGCAAAATGCATCAAATCTTATCTATCTCCATTACTCACTTCGAAAAGCCCGGATTAAGAAGGCAAAAGAGAAAAACGTTCGTGAACAGCTTTTCAATAAGAGGATGCACGGTATCTTCCACAGAAATGTGAAGGATCAGTCAATGTCTTGTGAGCTAACGTTTGCTTTCCTTAAATCGCCTGGATTGAAGTCTGGTACGAAGGGGTTCATTTTGGCATGCCAAGACGGAGTCATTTCCACCTTAACATACTGTCGCCACATTTTGAGCCAAGATATTCCTGATAATAGCTGCAGGGCGTGCCATGCACAACCCGAGCTCTTAAGGCATTAAGCTTAATATCGCTCCTCTAAATGCTCCTAGGGAAATCGAGTCAATTGTCGAGAATGGGAAGTGCCGCATATACTGGAACTTTATGTTCTCGACAATTGTTTCTGTTGCTCACTTGATTCCTGACATGGATCTTCTTGACTTCGAGAAGCGAACCATGTTGGTTGTCGAATTTTCGGCAACAGCTGAAAAAAACCTCATAGCCAAGGAGAATGAAAAGAAAGAGAGGTATCGAGACCTTATAAGGGAGTTGCAACGATTTTACCCGGAATATTCTGTTAAACTAATCGTCCTTATCATCGGCGGTCTTGGAGATGCCAACCTTTCACTCGCTGATGGCCTAAAAAACATCCCTGCATGTCAACAATGTGCTAAAACACTTGCAGGAAAAATGAAGAAGGCGGTAGTCCTTGTGTCTCTCCGTATTCTTATGGCGCACAAGGCTTGTGCTCGATCGTCGTATTGATTCCGTTACAGACTGTAACCACCTATTTCACGGTCGTTAGAAATTCTTCTTCCTACTTTATAAATTGAACTGTTTGGTTGAAAATTTAACTATTTACTTGACAAAGGTAGGTTGAAGGTAACAAATTTTAGAAAAAAGTTTACGTACTTAATAAGGTCGGGTTTTCATAAAGCATAGTAAGTTTTTATTTGATTGCGGTTCAGGTTGGGAAAAATTTAGTATTTAAGCACAAAATAATTTAATTTTTAACTTTTTGGATTTAGAATTGTTTAATTTAAAAATGGAATAATTGTTATATTAATCAATTCTCAATTTTGTACAGTTTAACTTTGAAACTGCTAATTAGAGATTTATATTTCAAGTTTTCCGATTATAAATCATTTAGAAGGGCTATTGTCCTGAAATTTTTAATATCTTAAGTACACTGTTCGATTGTCATAATTCTCGATTTACCTCATGCAATTCATGCTTTCTGTACGAAACAAAATAAATTTTACAATATCAAGGTACTTATTTACTTTCTGAGTACATTTTAAAAATTGAGAACAGGCCTGAGATGTAAAAAAAAGGTGAGTAGGCCCTAGGCTTACGTAGAGGATAGGGGGGGGGGGGTCCTTAAATTTCATGAATTGAATGCTTTTTTTACTCAAATGAATTCCTTGAATGAAATAATTGCCTTGAATTGAATTAGTTTCTTGAAATGAATGAGTTTCTTGAAATTAATGAATTCCTTGATTTCAATGCATTCCTTAAACCTAATAAATTCTATGAATTTCTTGAAGTCTACAAATTCTTTAAATTTCCGGAAGTCCATGTATTAAATAATAATTTTTGACTTCAATCAATTTCTTAAATTAAATAAATGCCCTTTCTTGATTGAGTTTCTTGAATTGAATGAATTCTTTCATTTCCATGAACGTAATGAATTCCTTAATTCGATGAACTATATGAATTCCTTAAATTTAATGAATTTAATGATTTCTTTTATATTAATATATTCCTTGAATTAAATAAGCTCCTTAACTTGAATGAACTGAATAAATACCTTGAATTCGATGAATTTAATGAATTCTTAGGATTAAAAGAATTCCTTGAATGGAATAAATTCCTTAAATTTCTTGAATTCTATGCATCCCATAAATTCACGTTTTCTGAGTAGTGCTTAAGGATCTGGGTCAGGACCTTACCCTTGCTGAATCATTTAGATTTTCGAGACCTTTGAAAAGTAGGGGGTCCGTTCTCTGACAACAAGAAAGTTTTAATGTATAATTGGTTACAAAGCCTCGTAAAACTTAAAAAACTCCGAAATGTGTTTTTTTAACTAACTCGAATTATTTCTAAAATTGGCTTATAATCTTCTAAATACAATTTGAAATTTGAAATTGTTTTTTATACTTCTAAAGCATTTAAAATTTCTCTAAGCAACCGTAATTAAATTACAAAACGTTTCCAGGCCCTTTCTGCGACTTCGATCCCCCTGTAACAAATCATGCCAAATATTTCTATCCACACTTTTAAAAAAAAAGTGTGCGGATCTGGTAACAAGACACACGTATTTCTATGGATTTTGAGGCGCTGAATTCAAATTCGTTATCAAAAATCACCCATCACGTCATGGTTGAGCCATAACCTCAAAAAATGACGAAAATTCATGCACTGAGGTAAATAAATTTCAAAATAATGCCAGTGATACAAATTTTCACTTTAAAAACATGTCGACAACTGTGAAGGATCAACCCTTGCCGGATATAAACTTATTTAACATAACTTTACCCAGCAGAACCTGACTTCACCTAACCTGAATTAACAGAAAAACTAATTGTGTTGTCCCTTTGTGTTTGCGGTACCGTTTCATTCAGCTTCGGCTTAACCTACATAGAGGTTCAACTTATCCTAACCTAACAAAACCTGACCTAACCTAACCGATTACACTGGCAACACTGTTCTTGCGTACTTTCATATTTTGAAATTAATAGCAGTGAATGTCTGGAGTTCCGTAACCGCTTGTTGCTAGCATTATTCGCCTGTGTCTGTAACCAGGGCACCTCCACGTGGTGACGGCGGGCAACGGATCCACATCAGCTGAGTCCCTGGGTAAACGGCGTTCATGCCGTCATGACAGACACAGGTAAAAAGTGTATTACGATGCAGGGAAAAACCCCAGTATCGTCGTCTGGTCAGGGTGGGAAAGCGGACTCTCCGACGTCGTCATCATGCAACTGTAGCTCTTCATCAATGGATCACTTGGTTGGTGAAGAGTTTCATGCTACAAGGAAAAAAACCGCGGGCATTTCTCAATCGCATGCCTGCAAGAATAGCTCAGATTCATTTGGTTACATTTGCAGTAAATATGAAGTGAGAAGTTTGCGAAAATCAATCGACGAGGAAGTGAAAAGACTTTACGAAAAGTGTTTTGACCGTAAATTGCCCTACCAAGAAACAAAATGGGTTCCTCACGTCATTTGCAATTCCTGCAGACTTATGTTGTATCGTCTAAAAAATTTAAACAACGAAAAGTACCGCAAGTGCTCTACACCAACCACATGGAAAAACTCCGTTATTGCGAAGGACTGCTACTTTTGCATGAATTCCGTCAAGGGGTTCAACGGCAAAAATCAAAGTAATGTTTCATACATTAATGTGTGCACAGTCACAAGAGCAATTGAAATCAATAAAAATGCACGCCGGACTGATTTAAGCGCTTTAGAAGATGATAGAATGGAAGTTGAAAGTCAACGCCATGGAGACGTTAGTGAAACCAGTGATCGAACAGAAAATAGTTTTGAGGATTCCGATGAAAATGACGGAAAAGATGACGAATATAGCGTGCATAAAATGAAATTGAACGATCCAATATTAGTGTCGCAACTAGAACTGAATGATTTTATTAAAGATCTTGGATTACCGAAAGACGGCGCTGAATTTGCCGCTTCATTTCTCAAAAGAAGAAATCTTCTGGAGCCAAAGACAAAAGTTTCATTCTATCGCGACAGGGACAAAGAATTCAGAAAGTTTTTCGTTAAAGACGAACAGACGTCTTTAGTGTACTACACTGACGTTAACGGAATAATGAACCACTTGAAGAAAAATGTGTATAGAGACGAAAAATGGCGAGTTTTCATTGATTCGTCAAAACGCAGCATTAAGGCTGTTTTACTACATATCACGAATACTTACGCTTCTATACCTATAGCTCACTCAACGGTCATCAAAGAAGAACATAACAATGTTAAAATGCTTCTTGAAAAAGTTAATTACACGAATCACAAATGGTAAATATGTGGTGGTCTCAAAATCATAACAATGATATTAGGCCAACAATCGGGTGTCACGAGAGAGCCATGCTTTATATGCCTGTGGAATAGCAGAGATCGAGCCAATCATTACAGCAAAAAACATTGGCCTTTAAGAGATTCACTCAAACCTGGTTCTCATAATATGATCAACCGAAGCCTCGTTGATCCAGAAAAAATTTTACTACCACCCCTCCACATAAAGCATGGGCTCATGAAGCAATTTGTCAAGGCGTTAGACAAAGATGGACAATGCTATAAGTATATATCCCTTAAATTCCCTAATGATTCAGACGCTAAATTGAAAGAAGGAGTCTTTGATGGAACACAAATTCGAATATTGACAAGAGATACTAATTTCGTGAGCCACATGACGAAAATTGAAATGGACGCTTGGTGATTTCAGCGAAGAACAAGGGGAACGTTTTCATCAAGACATAAAAGTGATGGAACAACGATATCAAGGTAGATGGGACGAGGTCATGATGGCTGATTTTCGCTGGATGTTGAAAAGGGAAACGAATGTAGGTCTTAAACGTAAGCTTAACCCTTTGCATCGTTCCTTCGAAGAAAAAAGGACACGTTATAGCAGGCAGAAAATAGACTGAAGTAGGTCTATAAATCAATTTAATTACGATAAAAAGCAAGATAAAATGTAAACACGAAAGATAGTATAAATATATCCCTTAGGTCTAAGAAAAGCAGAGAGAAAAAATTGTTGAATAAAACTCTTATTCATTTGCATATTTAAGTTACAGTTCTACATTTTAAATGATACAAAAATTGTCAGGTTAAATGAAATGGGGTCAATTCTACTTGTCGTTCTAAGTTTCTTCAAATGAGTAATGTGCATCTAAATTTTTAACCACCTGTAGTACAATGAAATGAATTTTATTGTGTTACAACGGGAAAACTTAAGTTAAGTTGTGTTGCGTTGAGCAAAATTTCGTTAGATTCTATTAAGTTAGATTCATTTGTAGGTTAAGATCGAGTTAACCTATTAAATATAGCACACATTTAAGACTGAGAACTGTACGCTTACATAGCTACACGTTTGGTTGAATTTCTTTCGGCTAGGTTAGGTTAGGTCAGGTTTTGTTAGGTTAGGATAGGTTAAACCTCTATGTAGGTTAATCCGAAGCTGAATGAAACGGTACCGCAAGCACAACGGGACAACACAATGAGTTTAATTGTGTTACGTGAAGTTAGGTTAGCTTAGGTTAGGTTAGGTCAGGTTTTTTTAGGTTAGGATAGGTTTGACCTCTTTGCAGGTTACGCCCAAGCTGATTCAAACGATACCGCAAACACAACGGGACAACACAATCAGTTTAATTGTGTTTTGTGAGGTTACGTTAGTTTACGTTAGGTTAGGCTAGGTTAGATTTATTTCTAGGTTAGGCTCGAGTTGACCAATTCGATGTAGCACACATTTGCTACTGGGAAAATATGCTTCCAGAGCTTTACGTGTAGTTCAATAAATTTCTGTTAATTCAGGTTAGGTGAGATCAGGTTCGGTTGGGAATACCGTGGAGAAAAGACAGGCAGTCCAGGAGAAGAGGGTAAAAAAGATCATGGACTTTCCAAACAAAAAAGAAAATGAGAAGTCTTTCGTGGCCATAAAAAATAAGGTAAAGGCTGCCACGAAAGATGTTTAAAAATTAATAACAAGAGAGTCTATACAGGAGTTGGATCTCAATATGGAGGATATGCTTGCCAAATTGTTGGACTCAGAGGAGCGAATTTTCCAAGGTAGAATTATGTCAATTCCTATAAATTTATATTGAGAAAAACGTGTTATAATAATTTTTCTTAATTAATCATTTCTTTGTTTATTATCTTACAGAATGCCAGCGAACAGTACAGGACATAGTAGATGTCAAAGACGGTGCAGGGCAGCAACCTGTGATGGCCAACAATGAAGAGATGGAGGTTGCTGAACTCAACACAGTGCCCCACGAAAATATTGACACTTCGCAGATTGCTGGCCCAAGCACAGTACCGGAACAACCAGCAACATACAGCCTATTAAAGATTCACCGTTTATACATCAAATCAGTGAAAGTGTAGAATATGTCAGGAAATTCGGGTTGTACGGTTTAAAATTGAAATTTAAAATTTCTCCACCTGGCGAGAATAACCCCGTGGAATGGTTCGAAGTCGCTTTTCAGGAGTTATTCGATTGTTTGACAGATTGTTGCGATCCATCTGATGTTGCAGGTTTAGTGTTTTGCTCCGATGGATTCGGTAAAGGGTTAGCATGAAAGACTTTCATTCCATTGAAAGACTTGTCTTTTGAAGACCTGTGGGATTTTGTAGCAAAAGTTGTAAAAAGTGCCACAGGACTTGAAATCGATGATACTTTCCATGATGAGATGACACGTGTTCAGGTACCAGCCGGTAAAGGTCGCGTCATATTACAAACTGATATTTTTAAACGTTCGGTATTGACTATAGAAAGTAAAAATATACATGTCCGCTATGGGCCATTGTGGCAGAGATTTCTAAAGGAAAATTGTTGGCCGATAAAAATAATGTTGAACTCAAAAATAATTGGCGTCAAAAGCGTGAGAGAGGTGAAGTGCATCAGCGCACTGCCGCCAATAGGCTAACGCTAAATTTCGGTGTAATTATACCTCAAAATGGCCTAGGAATTACGAAGCTTGTTCAATATCAACAATTCCTGTCGAAAGTTCAGATAGCCATAACTGTTTATCATTATGGTAGCTTTGGGTTTGGGACAGGAAAAGCTTTTTATGACGGAACTTCTGAAATTACAAGTAAAGGAGAGATAGTTAAGCAAAATATTTACTTGCTATATGAGGGTGCTCCCAAATGTCATTTTTCACCAATTTTGTCTTTAATAGGGGCTGGTGGTAGTCGTAATTTGTGTGCACCTTCTAACAAGGCTTATAAAAATCCTGAGAGTCACTTATGCTCAGAAAAATGTAACGCTTGCCATACCTCACCACCCTGTAATCAGGAAAGTCAGAATGTGTTTGAAAGTGGCAAAAAGGGTACTGATGCGAATCATGCCTCAGGTCTTTTTATGGATCATCATGTATGAGGAATCATTTAAATCCCGATTCATATAGGAAGGGAAATAGTATTTGTGCCGTATTTCAAATTTGTCCACGTTGCTATAAATAAATTAACCATTTAGAAGTAAAAGATCATAAATGTGGCTTTTCAAAATGTTTTACGTGCAAAAAAGTTGGTCCGGAAACAATTTTTGCTACATAACACCAATTGGAAGTCCAGATTTTAATGAAAAAGTAGATTACATTTTTTATGTTTTTGAAACTCAACAGAGTGAATCTGTCATTGGTCAGGAATCAATTAAAATACACATTCCTAATTTGCGTGTTACACAACGCGCATAATTAGAAAGTTTTTGATGCTAAATTTATTTTGAGCCATCTCATTCAAAAAAAAGGGCTAACACATCCACCGGAAATTATTTTAAATGGAACTAGTATCCTTTTGATTAAGATAAATCAAACTGGATTTATTGATAGTTGGAATTACCTTAACATTGCATTAAGTCAATTGCCTGACGCTTTCGGCTTAGAAGAGGCAAAAAAGGGTACATTTCCTCATTTATTTAATACTCTTGAGAATCAAGAGTATATTGTAAAAATAGCAGAGGAAAAATGTTTTTCACCTGATCCAATATCTCTTGAGGCTCGGGAGTTATTTTACGAGTGGTGCAAAGATTGTGTCAGGTGAAAATACAATTTTAATTTCAAGGAAGAGTTGAGATCATATTGTATTAATGATGTAGACATTCTTCGAAGAGCGTGTTTGTCGAGAAAAGCCATCGAATGGTTATTAGCCTTAGAACGCGAATTGGATATTGAGATTACTCATACATGCAGGACAGGGGAATTTAGATTACCAGAAAGGTCATTAGTCGATGGATATTGTGAAAATACCGAAGACAATAGGAAAATAGTTGACGAATTTCACGGTTGCTACTGGCATTGGTGCCTGCATTGTTTTAAATTAAATCGGGATAAAATACTAGGTTTCGATAAAAATTCTGAATCTCTAAGTGATCGTTTTGAACAAACAAAGGCTCAGACTGACCGTCTTCGTTCATCAGGTTATGAGGTATTCGAGAAATGGGAGCGTTCCTTTGATAAGGAGAGAATTTGAAACAATGATGTGGTATGTGGACCAACTGGATGTGGTAAAACTTTTTTTGTAAAAAACTTTCCCCCTCATATTGATAGTGTTTGTGTTACACATATTGAATTATAATTTTTTTACTACTCCGAGTGGCAAACAACTTACGAGGAATATGGTAAAACAATAGAATTACGTCAAGGTTTACCTCAATCTTTTGACCATTCCAACGCCCTTAGAGCTAAATTCTTAATTATTGACGATTTACTGAGGGAGTCTTCAAATAATACAGTTGTAGATCTATTTACCAAGGGTAGTCATTATAAAAATCTCAGTGTAATTTTTATATCTCAAAATCTTTTTCATCAGGGTCATGGACGAAGAGACATTTCTCTTCATTTCTCTTAAAATTCACGATTTATACAAGAAGCCTATCAAGATGCCACTTCTCAACCTCATGGCTATTTACTTCTTGATTTGAAAGAATCCACCCCTGACAATTGTCGATTTCGGACAAGTATTTTTCCAGATAACCCTTATCATTATGTGTACGTACCTGCTAAAGTTATGAAGAGAGGTTCCAGTGAGGGACAAGTACCAGTTGCACGATTGTAATGATGTCGAAAGGTGATAAATTAATTGGCAAGAAAAATGCTATAGTTTTGCGTGCTCTCTGTCACCTAAACTCTGATCAAAGGCGTGCTTTATTAAAATCCTCGGATGCCCGACTGGTTAAATGTATTTGTGAATGTGCTTTAAATACATTATTGGGAAACGTACCACTCATAAAGCAAGAGAGATGAAAGTTTAAAAAAACATAAAAAACTACTTCGTTAATTAGAAGAAACCCGTGGGACGTGGAAGAAGAAGAAAAACTTTAATGTGCAAAAAGGTGGATTCTTACCTCTTTTACTAGCACCAATCATTGGCGCATTAATATCTAATTTATTTAGTGGTTCATCCTGAACTAAAAGTCATTTAACCAGTAAAAATGAAGCATGCTAGAAATATGGTACTTATTCCAAGTGACCGAGTGGATATAATACAACAGCAGCTACAAACTTTAAAAAAGCTAAATATGAATGGTAATGATACACAAATTATACCCTCAAAACCCGGTTGCACTACACAAACACCTGGCAATAACCTCGGTAGACTATATTCCGAAATGAGTCAAATCTTATATTCACCCTCTCCAATGGATGAACGTGAAGAGTGGAAAATATACAGCCAATTATTACAAAAATTTATCTGCTTTGTTGATGAGGATAGAAAAACATCAATTGAAAATAATGACCAAAATGAAACTGCAGACAATCATTCAACAGATGGAGAATTTCTACCTGTGGAATTCATCACAGCATCAGTACACAAAACTTTTCAGCCAAACAGTATCTTATTGCTCAATTATTTAAGAAGGCCGGATATCACTAGCAGAGTAAAATAGAATAAAAATGGTTTAGTTTTAATTTGCGGACGGCGTATTAAAGATTCAAATATTACAGATCTTGTTAACGATGCACTAAGATATAGAAAAAGATTCGTTACAGCTGTTAGAAATCAGTTTGCTCATATCCTTCGAGAGCTTGGTACACCACGAGAGCTTGTGAAAAATAGAGAATACTGAAGAGCGAAATCAGATAAACAGTTCGTTCGTGACGTCAGTAATAGAAAATAGTCTACATTTCACGTTCTTATAACGGAAGACGATAGCACAGATGAGACTGATGATTCATATAGACTTCGAGAAACTCCAAATATAAGAACTCGTGCAAGAAGTCGTAGCAGAAATAGAAAAGATCAATCACTGAGTCAGCGTGGTTCAGGATTAATCACAAAGAGGCAGTCTGTTAATCTGAGATGAAACTATTAGAAGAAATATAATACAATCCAAGTCATCTGGCCTCCTACAGTGGCGCAGAAACAATAATTCGTGCTGCGCGAGGAAAAGTGTCTCGTACTAAAGTACTTGAGTGGTTAAAGTCACCAGACACATTTACCAAACATAGGCCTATTCGTAGAAAATTTCAAAGATTACATTATAATGATATTATAATGATACAATAGTGTACCTATCTGGTTACAAACAGATAAAGGGAAGAAATTTGTAGATACAACTTTTCAAACAATTTTAACAAATTATGGAACAAAATTTCGAGTAATACGTGACCCTGATGTTAAAGCAGCCGTAGTAGAACGCTTTAATCGAATTCTCAAAGAACGCATGTGGCGTTACTTTACGCATCAACATAATCGACGCTATATTGATATCTTACAACAAGTTGTAGATGCTTACAATAATGCCAGGCACAGTAGTAGTAAAATAAAACCGGCTAAATTTACCGTATTCAATTCATCCAAAGCATGAGAAAATATTCAATCGCGATTTAGTAAGGAAAAGAGGTCTACAAAAAAACCTAAGTACAGAGTCGATAACCAATTTAGAATCAGACGAGAGAAGGTCGTCTTTGAGAAAGGTTAAGAATCAGGCTGGAGTGAAGAAATATTTTTAAAAAAGCGAGTTCTAAACCCATTACAAACGCCGTTTGTTTATGAGTTGAAAGATTTAGCAGGAGAAGAAATTGATGGATTTTTTTACGATCAAGAATTAACGGGCCTAAAATATAAAGAAATAGCAGAGGAGGAATTTAAGATTGAAAAAATACTACAAACTAAAGGCAAGGGAAACAAAAAACAATTTTTTTGTTAAGTGGATAGGTTACCCGAATAAATTTAATTCCTAGATTCCAGAGGCAAATTTGAAATTATTGTAAAAATAAATCAACTTTACCTTATTTTACCAAGCAATAGTAGTATGAAATATTTTCCCGAGAATAGTACTTCCAATTTCATAACAAAAATGCCATATGAGATTCGGTTGGAAGGACCGTGGGTAGTACCTCTCAAAGAAATACAATTTCCTCGTACATTTCTTCATGTGAGACATGATGATTCAATTGAAAACCACATTACCCTTATGAATGCTGGGACTGATGGACCTACTTTCCTACAATTTGATGGTAATATCAGAAATAGAAAAAGCATTGGGAATGGTATTGGTTTTCTTCACAAACATAAAGTACGTGTTACAGAAGATAAAATAAATGATGAAAATATGAGAGAAAAGTTAGAAGACTTAATAGAACTTATTGTCATGAATGAAAAGTTAGAAATTGAAGCAGAACCTCCTATGTGGAAAAAAACATTGTAAATTTCTTTGAACCTGGCCTTTATGCCGATATTGAGTCTCGTTTAAATACTCTGAACAGTCCTCCAGAATTAGGACAACACATCAAATTTAAATATGACAAATTCAAAAGCAGATACGCACGCATACAAAAACAGTGTGCAAAATTATGTCGGATGACTGATCTAAGTTTTTGGTACTTAGTGATAAATTATCACGTATTCTTAGTTGTGCACCAGATAATCTACTTCCAATTGAAAATTATAAGTATACTGCTAGACATCCACCTTATCTAGCTAGTGGTCTTCCGGATAAATTATATGTTTACTGTAATATTTGTGAACCTGTCTTTACTGGTGATGTAAAAGCACAACTCTTACGTACTATTTCTGTAGATACAAGAGATTACTGTTTTGGTACAACTGAAGTCAGTACTTTTTCACTACCCAATTACATACCAGTTCTTCATACAGGATTTCCTACAATTGAAATTGATAAAAGGGACCGCGTTGGTTCACCAATACCATTTGAGTTTGGTACGCTGGCAGCTACACTTGACTTTAAACGTATTGCTTAGATAGAGATAAGAAATAAAGAAATAATGAGCCAATATGCCGAATACTACGCCTTGCAAGCAGGTGGTGGTGGAGGCATTCCCTAGATTCATATTGGCGCACCACATCAAAAGGGTCACGGTATTGGAATCTTTCTCGGTGGTCTATTTCGGCGTGTTCTTCCTTTCTTGACTACAGGAGCAGAGTTGACGAAAAAGAAGCTTTTAGAACTGGCATGAATGTTATCAATGATTTGGATGCTAATATTCCGCTTATAAATTCATTCAGAAATCGCTGTCGAGAAACTAGTGAGAATTTTAAACGGCGTGCTATTCATAAAATGGACGATATTATGAATTGTTCTGCTTATAAGAACAATAGGAAGAAGCGAATGGTTCAGTTGTATTCTAATCGTGGTACACTTAAGGTCTTGAGTCGAAATCCCATTAATAAGAGAAAAAAGAAAACCTCCGAAAAAATAAAAAGCATGGTACGGTGAAAAGAAAGAAAGCTACAAATAGTAAAAGAAAAACAAGACTACCAAAAAGTGTGTAAAGCATAAAAATCGGAAGCACTCTATTGATGATATATTTGAAGATAAATAGTATATAAAATTCGCGTCCGAGAAAAAAATATATTTCTTAAATTGTCGTTTCTACATTCTCATTTTCGTGAATGCTTAAAGTCTGAATTAGATCTATTTTCGATACCTCCTACACAAACTTCGATAGAAAGCTCTCAATAGGTACACTATAAACCGGTAGCGCCCCTTACCGATAACTCGCCTATAAAATTTGTCGTCATGGTGACGAGAACATTACAATGCTAAATCTTAGGGTGAAATTAATAACACTACCTAGGGTTGTTGCAAATGCCGAAGAGTTGGATAGAGTTGGTCCTGTAAACAATCTACTACATTCATTATTCAATCAAGTGGAAGTATATCTTAATCAAAAAGTTGTATCTCCACCCAGTAATTCTAATGCTTATCGGGCATACATTGAAACTACTTATCTATGGCCCTGCTGCTAAAATAGTCATCTGACTATCTCTCTTTGGTATAATGACACACCTGAAAAAATGGATGATTTCAATGATAATGAGGGATTGAAATCTCGCCAAAAATATTCAAGTGCTGGTAAATCTATTGATCTTATTGCAGACCTGCACTGTGACGTTTTTAACCAGGACAAATTTCTTATCAGTGGTGTGAAATTAAAGTTACGACTAGTACGCTCAAAAGATTTATTCTGTCTTATGGATAGCACCAATGTCTGTAGTATAAATATGGAGGAAGCCTCACTAGCTGTGCGGCGAGCAAAAATTAGTCCCGGTACTCTATTAGCTCATGCGAAAGCTCTATGTCATGGCACTGAAAAATATCCTATTACATGTGTCGAGGTAAAAGCTTTATATCTACACTCAGGTATCCACTCTGAAACGCTTGATAATGTTATTCTCGGTCAAATGCCAAAAGGAATAATAATTGGGTTTGTTAACAATATTGCATTCAATGGCAACGGAAACAAAAATTCTTTTAATTTTCAAAACTATAAAATTAATCACCTCTCTCTTTATGTTGATGGTACTCAGATACCATCTAAACCACTACAGCCATCATTTGGGGATAAAAAGTTGTATGTCGAAGCTTATCATACGTTATTTAGTGGACCTGATCTCTCAGCAAACTGTTACTCTCACTGGAATCTTGTAAAACATGGTAGTCTCAGATTTGAAGTGCGATTCGAGGAGGCATTTACTAGTACTATTAATTGTCTTTTATATATGGAATATGATAATGTTCTGGAAATAGACGCCTCCAGATAGATTATTGTCGACTTTAGCGCTTGATTGGGGACAAAATTAATTATGCTAATGACTTGTCGTTGGTTTTCTTTCCTACATTCATCATGGTTGACTACGTGATTGATATACAATGCTTTAGAGACGATGCTGGTCGATTTATTCCTAAAGTAGTAGCTATGATTTTTTGGACCGTTATTGTATATCTTATTGGATTATTTCTCCACCTTTTTTATTTAGTGATCTCATTAATGAATCTTAACAACAAAATAACTAGCTTAGGTGGCATCATCATGGCATTGAGTGGTTTGAAGAAGATGTCCCAATGAATTTCTTTCACGCCAATCTACGTGACATTGTTCGAACTACCAAACTAATGTACACCAGAGGACGTGAAAAAGCAGAATTACTACAAAAAATTACAAGTAGACAAGTAATAAATTTGGAGGAACAAAAATGCCCATCGTTTAAAAAATTACCATTTATAGGCGAGTATTGTTTCCATTATGGTATAAAAAAGGAAAACAAATTTTATGTGTGCTTTTAATACTGCACTCAGGCTAAAGAACTGGATAGAGAAACACCAAGACCATAATCTACTCTCATTATCATACAATAAAATACAAAGCTACAGTACTATTCCGCTCAGATCTCCTACGACCTATGAGCAGAGAATTACGGCCAATTCTGAAGATTCGGATGAGGATACGGTAGACGTCATTTAAAAAACTGCCCTACCAATATCATCTAAAAAGTATGAACAGCCTACAAATTCTACAAGTACTTCGACTCCCAGAAGCTCGGAGTGGCGGCGTGTTTCCGGCAGATCAGATTCCTAAACGTTGGACGAGACCATCTACAATTGTAGCTAATTTTGATGAGCAATCTAAACCTGGAACTCACTGGATCGCCCAATACGTTTGCGATGATGGAAGAGGTACCTACTGTGACAGCTACAGGTTACCGCCTTTTATACCTAAACATCTTCTTCGTTTACGGGGAAATTGTACCTTCTACAGGTGGAACACAAAGAGACTACAAACGGCGACTTCGAATGTTTGTGTGCAATATGCATTATGTTTCTTCATTGTATGTGTAATGGTTATCTTTTGTCTGATTTTAATAATTTGTTTACGAATAATTTAGAAAAAAATGATTGTCTTGTGCGAAAGTTTAACGAAAAGTTGTTAAACAAATACAAACTCAAACATAATATTTCTCGAGTGTCGAAACAGCGCATTCGTGGCGGTAAATATTGTAAGCGTACACATCTTGCATCATGTACGCAAACTTCGTTGTCGGAATGGATCAGACTTTCTTTATTCTAGAAATATGTAACCTATTTTTCCACTACAAAGTATAAATGAATACATTTTATACTATTTTAAATGTTCTTATTTTCATTTAACTTCCCTTCATACATTTTAGTCGATAAAAAAATTTTACCTACATAGTACAATATAAAAAATTAGATCCTACTACAAAGACATCCATTTTATTTTTATTTTACAATGATAATTTTAATAAAAATGATTCTTTTTAAATTTTTTCTTAATGTTATTTTCTCAAACAATAATTGAGAAAGTCACTTATCTATACATATACGAGGTGTGTTCAAAAAATAAGGTGACTCTATGGTTTTCTCAAAAAATATGCAACTATTCCTCAATATTTATGTTGTCCCCTTCAAAGTAATCCCCCTCAGATATAATAAACTTGTGCCAATGCTTTTTCCAATCATCGAAGCACTTCTGATAATCATTTTGTGGTATAGCCTTGAGTTCTTTCAGCGATGCAGTTTTTATGTCCTCAATCGTTGAAAATCGATGTCTTTTCTTGGGTCTCTTCAGTTTTGGGAAAAGAAAAAAGTCACTGGTGGCCAAATCCGGTGAATATGGAGGCTGAGGCGTGACTGCGGTGCTGTTTTTGGTCAGGAAATCTTTCACAAGCAACGATGAATGAGCAGGTGCATTATCGTGATGCAAAAGCCACGAATTGCTTTTCCAAAGTTCCGGACGTTTTTTGCGTATCGCCTCTCGCAAACGGCGCACAACTTGAATATAATACTCCTCATTGACCGCACGACCTTGTGGTAAGAATTTCTGATGCCCTACGCCACTGTAATCAAAGAAGACAGTGAGCAAAACCTTCACATTTGACCGAAATTGACGTGTTTTTTTCGGTCTTGGAGACTCAGGATGCTTCCACTGAGACGATTGGGCTTTAGTTTCGACGTCATAACCATATACCCACGATTCGTCCCAAGTTATAACCCTTTTGAGAAAATCAGGATCATTATTGACTTCATTCAACATCTCCTGAGCGATGGTCATGCGATGGATCTTTTGATCAAAATTAAGCAGTCTTGGAAAATATTCCTCTAACAAGAAAATTGAAAAGTCACCTTACTTTTTGAACATACCTCATATATATATCTGTGTGTGTGTT